>NC_138769.1:439230324-439517824 GCF_965119305.1 Pelophylax lessonae
TGTCACATTATATTTGCTTGTAATTGAAAATGCTGTCGTCTTTCTTTAATGTCAGGATGTATTTTTATTTTAAAGTAATTGGCCTGGCAAGGGACTAAACATATTTGAATGCAATATTTACTCAATCCAGTTCCATAGCAAATCTTTCTTGATAATAAGAATGCTTTAAAAATTGTACCAGATGTGTTCTTCATATTATCAATAATACCAGGAACTGCCCTATTTTTTATATAAGTGCCATCTCAGCAAAGAAGATAATAAAGTAGGATATTATGCATACATCTGCTACATTTAAGGTAACGTATTAAGTAGTTTTTTTCTTCAAACATGGCTTTGGAATTTGTTCCTTTGTGATGTTTTGCTGTGGTTTCCTTTCATCTTTATGTTCACTCAACTCATCTCATGAATACTTCCACAGTAAGCATAAATGAAACATGGGCGCAGTATGAAATTTGCATTCATTAAGACATGATGAAACACAGGGAAGAAGGAAGAACCAGAGATATGACTAGAAAAGCAAAAAAGGTAAAGGTGACATGGAATTTATTTAGAATAATGTAACATTCAGGTACCATCTGGGAAGCCAAAAAAAAAAAAAAAGGAATAATGTGACATATAAATACAGTGCGGTTCTGTTGGCTATGATAGCCAGAGCTAGAAAGCTGGAAAGTCTTTTTTTGAGGTTTTATAACTTTAGCTTGCCCTCACTTGACTACCTGCCTAGGAAGGGAAAGGACCGGATCATTTTCCCTGCTACCGACGGCTCCGGTAAGTGGGGAAAACGACCGGGAAGCGGTAGGAGGGGGTGCACCTTTCCCGCGCTTATAAAAGTGATCCAGTGGCGAATATGCCACTGGGACCACTTTTATGTGAAAGAGGACCGTACGCCCAGTAAAAAAAATACTGGGGTTATGGCAGCTATTTGCTGCCATAACCCGGGTATTTAACGTCAAAGTAGCAACGTAAAACTGCGGCAGGCGGTCCGGAAGTGGTTAAGGGGATTCCCTTTATTTATCAACTGTTCTGCTTCCCCAAACTAAGCAGAGCAATAGAGTTCTCTAGAACTGATCCAGTTGTGACAAGATTACTAGTGAAGATTTGATTCCAGGAACACCTCCCTTTGATCTAGTTGTTGGTATAGAAGATGAACTATCCTCAATGGTGGGAAGTCCTTTGCAGATGTAGATCTGGAGTGTGGTGGTAGAATCATTAACTTAAGGATACTGAGGAGCTGGCCAGGGGTTTCTGGCAAAGCTCAGAGTTTCCACCAAAAAAGAAAAAAAGAGGGAGGTGGGAGAGCCCTTATAGTGTAGTCAATTCATTCAGAAACAAGAATGCAGTTCTTTCACAA
This sequence comes from Pelophylax lessonae, assembly GCF_965119305.1. Taxonomy (NCBI): domain Eukaryota; kingdom Metazoa; phylum Chordata; class Amphibia; order Anura; family Ranidae; genus Pelophylax; species Pelophylax lessonae. Next base: position 439,231,676 of record NC_138769.1, read on the forward strand.
TAGGAAAAGGTCAAAATGGACTTACAACTGTTGAGGCTGTGGTCACCCAAGGTGGAACACGCAGGGTTCCTAGTGCATGGGTTGAGAAAACCTGTCTCCATGCAAGATAAGTGTGGTCGCTCTGTATGCTTCGGGCATTCGCATCCTGGGTGCTCTTTGGGGGGGGGGGGGGGTTCAGTGGGCTGATGTGGTAGAAGGAGTCAAAAAGCGCTCTTGCATAGTTCGATTGGCAAAGGCAACCAATTTGGTTGTTCAAAGGATAGGCACGAGTCATCTGCTTTGGTAAAACATTCAATTACTTTATTTTACAGAATAAAACGTTTTTAGGGTAACAGTTTACGGTAATAAAATAGATGTGCCATCTATGACACTCTTCATGGTCCTCAGTGTTGATTGTGAAATGATCAATAACATAGATCTTTGGTAAACCTGCATTTATATCTGCCATCCCCATCCACCTTAAACTGAACATAGACTGACTGCTTAAATGTCTCTTTGGTAAACTTTGCATGTAAGTTATTGCTGTTTCACATCCATGTGTAGCCATATTCACATTATTTAGATATTTATTCTGTTTAAGTCTTACCTAAATGATGGGTTCCCTTATCTTTACAATCCTGCCTTCTTGTAGCTTGATTGCGGTGTGGAACGTTTGCCCTGTTAGCTGTGTGCCTAATGTTACCTCCTGACTGATTAATTGGCAAATTCTATCTGCACCCACCACAGTATAAACAAGACCCATTTTATGGGAAAGCACATGCTGGGGGTGCATTTTGGGGTTCTTCCAACAAAGGGAGGTTCTTTAACCACTTCCATACGGGCCAATTCTGGCACTCCACTTCTACATGTAAAAATCATCATTTTTTTTTGCTAGAAAATTACTCAGAACCCTCAAACATTATATCATTATATATGTTTTTAGCAGAGACCTTAGGGAACAAAATGGTGGTCATTTCAACTTTTTATGTCACACGGTATTTGCACAGCAATTTTTCAAACACATTTTTTGTGGGGAAAAAACATGAATTAAAAAAAAAAAAAAAACACTAAAGTTAGCTCAATTGTTTTGTATAATGTGAAAGATAATATTACGCTGAGTAAATGGCTACCCAACATGTCCCGCTTTAAAATTGCGCACACTCATGGAATGGCGCCAAACTTCGGTACTTAAAAATCTACATAGGTAACATTTAACATTTTTTACAGGTTACCAGTTTAGAGTTACAGAGAAAGTCTTGGGCTAGAATTGTTGCTATCGCTCGAAAGTTTGCAGCGATACCTCACATGTGTTGATTGGACGCCGCTTACGTATATGGGCACGACGTACATATGCGCTTACTTCTGTGTGCAAGCACGCAGGAACGGGGGCACTTTTTTTATTAATTAATTTTTATTTTTTTAACACATTTACTTCTATTACAAAGAATGTAAACATCCCTTGTAATAGGAATAGTGCATGACAAGTCCTCTTTATGGAGAGATCTGGGGTCAATAGGACCTCAGATCTCTCCTACAGACTGGAAAGCCTGGAAAAAACAAAATTAAAAAAAAAAATTAAAAAAAAACAAAAAAAAAAAAACTCTCGGCTATCTAGCCGAGATCACAGCAGTATTTACATCTGCCAGGCCAGGCCTCTGAGAGTCATAGAGACTGCTGGGACCATCTGGTCCTCAGTATGCTCTACGGTGTACTTCCCCTGCAGGCGGATTCCTTCTCCGGCTCGTCGATCAATAAATCCCTGTCTTCAACCTTGGACGAGCTTGCCCTCCTCACTACACACAGCATCCGGTCTCGTCCCCTACAGCCCTGGCAAACAGATGACACCAGGAATCTCAAAAAATGTAGCTTTGCTCTTGAGTGTCTGTGGCAAAAGACCATGACTCTCAAAGACTTCAGTCAATACAAATCTGCCCTCCAAAAATACAATTCCTACCTCCACACTGCCAAACAGACCTATTTTATCACTCTGATTACCACCTTCTCATCCAGTCCCCGTCAACTCTTCTCTACCTTAAACTCTCTACTTCATCCTCCACTGCCTCCATCCACTAAATCACTCACTGCCCAGGAGATTGCTAATCACTTCAAAAATAAGATTGATTACATTTCTGATGAAATCTCCACTCTACAGGTATCTCCCCCACTTAACATCCTACGTCAACAGGTACAATCTACACTCCCCTTATTCAAACCTGCTACCATAGACCAAGTTGCTAAACTCCTTTCTAACGCCCACTAACCACCTGTCTCCTGGACCCTATTACCTCTCAAATACCACAGTCACCCTCTGACTCTGTCCTACACTCTCTAACTCACATCTTCAATTTCTTCCTCTCTTCTGGCATCTTCCCCAATGCTCTAAAACATGCACTGGTCACCCCCATACTTGAAAAGCCATCCTTGGACCCTATCAGTTTTAACAATATACGACCTATCTCCTTGCTCCCCTTTTCCTCTAAACTCCTCAAACGCCTGGTCTTTAAGAATAACCTTCTTGATGCCCTTCAGTCTGGATTTCACCCTTAACACTCCACAGAAACTGCGCCTTTAAAACTTACAAATGACTATCAGCAAAATGCAATGGACCCTGTTCTGTACTCCTACTTCTGGATCTTTGACTGCCTTTGATACGGTTGACCAACCCCTCCTACTCATAAAACTGCACTCCTTTGGTCCCTGTGACTGTGCTCTTCACAGGCTCTCATCCAACCTATCCTACCACACCTTTAGTGTCACTTACATTTCTACTTCCTCCGTCAGGGTCTCCCAAGGTTCTGTTTTTGTACCTTTTCTATTTTCAATGTACACCTCCTCCCCAGGTCAGCTAATAGCCTCCCATGGCTTTCAATATAATTTATACGCCGACAACACCCAAATCTATCTCTCCACTCCCCAGCTCACTCCATCAGTCCCCTCACCCATCATTAACTTACTAACAGACATATCTGTCTGGATGTCACACCACTTCCTCAAACTCAACTTGTCCAAAACAGAGCTCATATTCCCTCCCCCATGTGCCTCTTCCCCCAACTTCACTGTCAAGAGCAATGGCACAACCATCCACCAATTCCCGCAAGCCAGGGTGCTAGGTGTTATTCTGGACTCTCCTTTCAGCCCCACATCAAATCACCTTCCAAGGCTTGCTGTCTCAACCTCCACAACATCTCTAAAATACATCCCTTCCTAACCAATGAAACCCTAAAGCGCCCGATTCACTATCTGGTCATCTCTCGCCTCAACTATTGCAACTCCTTTCTTATTGGCTTACCTTTAAATAGGCTATCCCCCCTTTAGTCCATCATGAATGCTGCTGCCAGACTCATCTACCTTACAAACCGCTTAGTGTCTGGTACCCCTCTCTGCCAATCCCTCCATTGGCTCCCACTTACACAACAAATTAAATTCAAAATACTAACAACTTACAAAGCTATCCATAACTCAGCCCCTAGCTACATCACTAACCTAGTCTCAAAATACCAACCAAATCGTCCTCTTCGTTCCTTCCAAGACCTCCTGCTCTCTAGCTCCCTCGTCATCGCCAAGACTTCTCTGGAGCCTCTCCCATCTTTTGGAATTCCCTACCCCAATCGATCGGATTATCTCCAACTCTATCCACTTTAAGGCGATCCCTGAAAATGTTTCTCTTCTGAGAAGCCTATCCTGCCCCCACCTAACCACTGTTCTTTTATTTTCTTCATCAACTCATCCCCCCACAGTTATTACTGTTTCCATCACTTGACCCCCCCTCTTAGATTGTAAGCTCTAACAAGCAGGATCCTCTGATTCCTCCTGTATTGAATTGTATTGTAACTAGAGATGTACAGAACTGTTCGCCGGCGAACAGTTCCCGGCGAACTTAGCAAGTTCGCGTTCGCCGCTGCGGGCGAACATATGCGATGTTCGGTCCGCCTCCTATACATCATCATTGAGGCAAACTTTGACCCTGAACATCACAGTCAGCAGACACATTCCAGGCCAATCAGCATACCTCCCTCCCACACCCTCCCACCTCCTATAAATAAGCAAGGGCAGCATCCATCTTAGATCATTTCTGTGTTACTGAGAGCAGGGAAAGTGCTGGTGCTGCTGCTGCTGTTATAGCTGGGGACAGTTCCCAGTCTTGTTAGCCAGTGTTCTTGGTACACTCCTGCTGTAAGGACAGCACCCCAAAAAGCCCTTCCTAGGGCTGGTATTTGAGGTTTTTTTTGGATATATATATATATATATATATATATATATATATATATATATATATTGTCCCCAAAAGCCCTTTTGAGGGCTGGTATTTGTGTAATTTTTTTTGTTCTGTGATATATATATATATATCTATTGTCCCCAAAAGCCCTTTTGAGGGCTGGTATTTGTGTAATTTTTTTTGTTCTGTGATATATATATATATATATATATATATATATTGTCCCCAAAAGCCCCTTTGAGGGCTGGTATTTGAGTATTTTTTTAATATATATATATATATATATATATATATGTAGCATGTCCAGAACCAGAAAAAAAAGATCATATAGGTGTAAAAGGGGTTCCCACCATCCCTGCTCTACTAAAAAATTATCTTTTTTTTTCTGGTTCTGGACATGCTACAGAGCTGAAACTTCACAGGTACACTTTTTAGACCCCCTAGACACTAAATCACACAAAAAAAGTTATTAAAAATTGTCATTTTTGATAGAGAGCCAATTATTGGAAAAAAAAAAAAAAAACTTAACAAAAAAAAAATGTCTTTGGATTTATTGTTTGGGGGGTCTAAAAAGTGTACCTGTGAAGTTTCAGCTCTGCAGCATGTCCAGAACCAGGAAAAAAAGATCATATAGGTGTAAAAGGGGTTCCCACCATCCCTGCTCTACTGAAAAATTATCTTTTTTTTTTTCTGGTTCTGGACATGCTACAGAGCTGAAACTTCACAGGTACACTTTTTAGACCCCCTAGACACTAAATCACACAAAAAAAGTTCTTAAAAATTGTCATTTTTGATAGAGAGCCAATTATTGGAAAACTTAAAAAAAAAAAAAAAAAAAAACTTAAAAAAAAAAAATTTCTTTGGATTTATTGTCTGGGGGGTCTAAAAAGTGTACCTGTGAAGTTTCAGCTCTGTAGCATGTCCAGAACCAGAAAAAAAATAGAATCAGGGTTAGGGCTAGGGCTAGGGCTAGGGCTAGGGTTAGGGTTAGGGTTAGGGTTAGGGCTAGGGCTAAGGTTAGGGTTATTTTTAGTGCTTAGGGTTAGAGTTAGAGGGGTAGGGCTACTAACTCTAACCCTAAGTATCTCACCGTAACCCTAACCCTAGCCCCTAACTCTAAACCTAACCCTAACCCTCTAACCATTACCCTAACCCTCTAACCTTAACCCTAACCCTCTAAGCCTAGCCATAAAAATAACCCTAACCCTAGCCCTAACCCTAACCCTAGCCCTAATTCGTAATTTTTTCTGGTTCCGGACATGCTACAGAGCTGAAAACTTCACAGGTACACTTTTTAGACCCCCCAGATGCTAAATCCAAAGAAATTTTTTATTTTTATATTTTTTTTAATTTTTCCAATAATTGGCTCTCTATCAAAAAATTACAATTTTTAAGAACTTTTTTTTTGTGTGATCCCTCTCCGGCATGCCACAGTCCAGGTGTTTGTCCCCTTGAAACAACTTTTCCATTACTATTGTGGCCAGAAAGAGTCCCTGTGGGTTTTAAAATTCGCCTGCCTATTAAAGTCTATGGCGGTTCGCAATGTTCGCCGGTTCGCGAACATTCGCCGATGTTCGCGTTCGCCGTTCGCGAACAGCGAATTGTATGTTCGCGACATCACTAATTGTAACTGTACTGTCTGCCCCAACGTTTTAAAGTGCTGCCCGAACTGTTGGCGCTATATAAATCCTGTATAATAACAATAAGCTGTGAGATAGCTTGCACAACAGAAGACCCCTTGGAAAGGTGTTTAAACTGCTGAGAAGTCAGAGCTGTTGGGTGTATTGGTATTAGCTCTGATTTACTTATCAGACTCAGGATTAACCAGTAAAATGTAGCATCAGCGTGCATTTTGATCTGGAAACAGTGGCTGATACTGCACAAGTGCTATGATCAGCTCGCTTGAGGTCCGTAGGCATGCAGTGCCGTTGATTGGGACTGGAGAACTTAGTTTATATATCCAACACTATCTTGGTGTCTGTGTAAAAGTTAAAAGAGTCTATTTCAAAAGCCAAGCCTAGGAATGGTATGAGGTGGTTTTGGAGTAAGCTTTGCCTTACCGAGGACAAAACCTACACTTACTTAGGCTACCATAGCTATTTTTTCAACGGAAGCATGAGAGAAAACATGGAGCTCAAATTTCTGTAAATATTATTATATCTTTTCATTTGACAACACTGAAGAAATTTCACTTTGCTACAATGTAAAGGTAGTGAGTGTACAGCTTGTATAACAGTGTAAATTTGCTGTCCCCTCAAAATAACTCAACACACAGCCATTAATGTCTAAACCTCTGGCAACAAAAGTGAGTACACCCTCTAAGTTAACTTCTTCCCGCCCGCGCTATAGCCGAAAGACGGCTACAGCGCAGGCTCTAATTTCCGGGAGGCCATCTTTAAACGGCCTCCCAGTGACAGGCTCCCCGCTCGCTCCCGCGAACGAGCATCAGGGAAAATCTGTGTCGGCCGTGTCCCTTGGACACAGCCAATCACAGATCGTGGTGAATGGCCAACCACATCGGCCATTTACCACGTGATCAGAATGTCCAATGAGAGATGATCTCAAATGTAAACATATGAGATCATCTCTCATTGCCGGCTCTCCTTCCTCGCACAGAGAGTGCGTGTGAGGAAGAGCAGAGCCGATCAGCGGTTAGGGGACACAGAAAAATGTAATCAGGGCACTGATCACCAGTGCCCTGATTACACAAGAGGTAAATAAAATACAATAAGTGCCCACCATCAGTGCCCACAATCAGTGCCCATAGTGCTGCCAGTCAGTGCCCATCAGTGCCTGCTCATCTAGGCACTGATGGGCACTGACTAGCAGCCCTATGGGCACTGTTGGCACTGATGGTGCTGCCCATCAGTGCTCATCAGTGCCACCCGTCAGTGTCCATCAGTGCCACCCATCAGTGTCCATCAGTGCCACCTCTCAGTGCCCAGCAGTGCCACCTATCAGTGCAGCATATTAGTACCTCCTCATCAGCACACATCAGTGAAGAAGAAAAATGTATTTATTTTCAAAATTTACTCGCAGAAAATGAGAAAACTTTTTTTTTTTTTAATTTTCTGTCTTTTTTTTTTGTAAGAAATAAAAAACCCAGAGGTGATTAAATACCACCAAAAGAAAGCTCTATTTGTGTGAAAAAAATTATAAACATTTCATATGGGTACAGTGTAGCATGACCGCGCAATTGTCATTTTTGAAGCGTGAGAGCACTGAAAGCTGAAAATTGGCCTGGGCAGGAAGGGGGTGAAAGTGCCCAGTAGGCAAGTGGTTAAAACGTCTAAATTGAGCCCACAGTGTCAATATTTTGTGTGGCAACCGTTATTTTCCAGCACTGTCTTAACCCTCTTGGGCATGGATTTCACCAGAGCTTCACAGGTTGCCACCTGAGTCCTCTTCCACTCCTCCATGACGACATCACGAAGCTGGTGGATGTTAGAGACCTTGGGCTCCACCTTCTATTTGAGAATGCCTACAGATGCTTCATAGGGTTTAGGTAGGGTGACATACTTGGCCAGTCCATTACCTTTACTCTCAGCTTCTTTAGCAAGGCAGTGGTCATCTTGGAGGTGTGTTTGGGGTTGTTATTATGTTGGAATACTGCCCTGCGGCCCCGTTTCCATGCTTCAGTATGTCACAGTACGTGTTGGCATTCATGGCTCCCTCAATGAACTGTAGCTCCCCCAGTGTCGGCAGCACTCATGCAGCCCCATACCATGACATTCCCAACACCATGCTTGACTGTAGGCAAGACTTGTCTTTGTACTCCTCCCCTGGTTGCCGCCACACACGCTTGACCCCATCTGAACCAAATAAGTCTATCTTGATCTCATCAGACCACAGGACATGGTTCCAGTAATCCATGTCCTTAGTCTGCTTGTTTTCAGCCAACTGTTTGCGGGCGTTCTTAAGCATCATCTTTAGAAGAGGCTTCCTTCTGGGATGACAGCCATGCAGACCAATTTGATGCAGTGTGTGGCGTATGGACTGAGCACTGACAGGCGGACCCCCACCCCTTCAACCTCTGCAGCAATGCTGGCAGCACTCCTACATCTATTTCCCAAAGACAACCTCTGGATATGACGCTGAGCACGTGCACTCAACTTCTTTGACCGACCATGGCGAGACCTGTTCTGAGTGGAACCTGTCTTGTTAAACCACTGTATGGTCTTGGCCACCGTGCTGCAGCTCAGTTTCAGGGTCTTGACAGTCTTCTTATAGCCTAGGCCATCTTCATGTAGAGCAACAATTCTTTTTTTCAAATCCTCAGAGTGTTCTTTGCCATGAGGTGCCATGTTGAACTTCCAGTGACCAGTATGAGAGAGTGAGAGTGATAACACCAACTTTAACACACCTGCTCCCCATTCACACCTGAGACCTTGTAACACTAACGAGTCAAATTAGAATTATAATTAGACCCAATTTGGACATTGTCACTTAGGAGTGTATTCACTTTTGTTGCCAGCGGTTTAGATATTAATGGCTGTGTGTTGAGTTATTTTGAGGTGACAGAAAATTGCATTACAAAGTGTCATTTTTTCAGTGTTGTCACATGAAAAGATATAATAAAATATTTACAAAAATGTGAGGGGTGTACTCACTTGTGAGATACTGTAGGTCAAAACATCATATTGTGTCTAGCTCCAGCAATTACATGTGCTCCAAATAGAAACTAAAGGCACGCTTAAGGAAAAGGGACTAACTATACAAAGCATCTTTTAGCTATAGAGGGGGGAAGGGACAAAATTATTTGAAGGCAAAACAACAAGAATGCATGTGTAACATATAACATGTACAAGCAACAAATATCACAAGAATTCCTCTCCCATACAGTTTTTGCTTCTCCATTCCTAAGCAAAAAAATTGGACCTTGCTGCTAACACAGATGAGAAAGAAACAAACATACATCATTAGGTTTGCATTATACTGAAGGAAAAAAAAAAAACAGCGAAGCCACATTTTTTGTTTCTTTTCTGGTTTATAGGTACTTGAACTGGACTGAGGTACCCACCAAATGCCCTGCCTGTTTTGGTATCAAGGGTTTCTTAAATGATTGAATATCAAAAATTAAGTGGCTAGGTATTTGCTGAATTAGAAAACACGCACTGTAAGAACTAGTGAAATAGCCAAAGTATAAAACATATAACAGCATGTTTTGTGACATAAATTCTATATTATAACAAGGAATATCCAACATAACTTGGTATTTTGCTTTACAGTTTACGGATCCAGCACCTTGTGTCATGAAAGGAAGCAGGCTGGCTTTATACAGAGCAGTATCACAGTCACTACAATGTTCTGTTGCATTACAGCACCAATGTCACTGATCAGGAACAGCTGTGCCTTCTTCTTTACTGGAGCTGACACTAGTGTTCTTTACTGGCTGGCTAAGCAGAGAGGTGCTGGCTGTCATTAACTGTTCATAAAACACTGCTTTATTTCCATTCTAGTGAATTGATTTGCCCATGCTGGAGGATATTATGGAGCCAAGTACATTCTTATTAAATAGCTCACCAAGAACATAACATTGCTGAACTATCAGCGATACTATATTAACAACTTCACGACCAGATGCTCTATACAGCAGGGCATGACAAATTTGCTTTGAATATAGGAGCCAGCTAAAAAAAGTTAGGAGCCAGGTTTTTTTTTTGTAACTTGTGCCCGAAGGTGAACCTATCCTTTAACTCTTTCACAGACAGAGCATTTTTTGCACACATTTAAAAAATCACTTTAGGCCTAAGGATTACATAACACCCCCAAACATTTATTTTCTGAAATCAGACACCCTAGAGAATAAAATAGTGGTAGCTCCAATTTTCTTATGTCACACAATATTACCGCAAAGGTCTAGAAAATGTTTTTGGTAAAATATAAAAGTAGAGGTTGCACCGAGTAAATAGATACTCAACATGTCAAACCTTATATTTGCTTGGACCTGTCAAAAGGCGACAAACTTCAGTACCCTATATTATCCAGAGGGGTTTGGCTTAAAAGCTCCCTATAGGTCATCAGCCTTACGAATGAGGTCTGGTACTAGAATTTTTGCTCTCATCCCGACGTGCACGGCCATATGTAACATGTGTATCCCAATAAACGGTTTCAAGCGTAGGTGACCCGCCGCATGCGTTTACATCTGTATGTGCATATATGTAAGGGCCTCACTATTTATTTTGGGGGAGGGGGGGGTTTTATGTGCTGGGTGTAACTTTACATTTTTACAATTAAAGAAAAATATATATATATATTTTTTTTAACTCGACTTTTTTACTGATGATTTTTCTGGTGACAGGTTCTCTTAAATCAGTTATGCGGGGTCTAAAACACACTTCCTGTCTCCCCTGTGCTCCACTGACTGTAATGCAATGCACATCATTCTTTCCATGCCTTAATGACCGGTAACCCGGTAATGGGGACTCAGTAGTGACATCACACCTCTAAGGTTGGGGAATTTACTCCTAAGATGTCACAGTCTGGTACCCAAACAGTGTGACAGACTATAAACGTACCCTTTGTTTAAAAAAATTGTAGACCCCTGAAAGACACCAATCAAAGTTGAAAATGCTGCTTATGATAAAGAGAGTCATTCCCAAACATCTACTGCAGGCATTGAAAAAAAAAAAAAATCAGCATTTATAAGTTTCTTTGATCAACAAATCAGATTCAAACCTCCTTAGAAAATTTGAATGTGATTGGTGACATAGAAAGCTAAAGAGAAAGAAACAAAGCACAGATTTCAGGGAGTATGCTACCAGTGACTAAGTGTTCTCTGTAATTTGGATTACCCAGAATACAGATTAAAGCAAACTGACTATGTTAATTTTAGCACATGTACAAGACTGGATAGCTCACTTGGCCCACCAATTACTTTAGTAGCATCAGTATGTATCCGCTAACTTGACACAGGGTGAGAGAATGTCACCAGCACACTACGGCTCTCCAAAAATGGGTAAAGAGGAAAAGATTCACCGCACACCACCATGAAGCTGAAGCAAATGGAGTCCATAAGCATGTTATGTCTGTTTGAAACATGTCAGTGTTTTATCTCTCTGGCATGCAACAAAAAAGTGCATGATTTCCTTCAGCTCCATGGTGGGACGCGGCTAATCTTTTATTTTGCAAATAGTTTTAAAGTAAACTAGTACTAAGAGAAAACACTGAATTTTTGTAAAATCTTACCGTAAAATTCCTTTCTCTGAGTCCTCTGACAGTCTTCACCAATAGGGAATGGCCTCTTATCCACAGGCAGGGGCGTAACTACAGGGGTTGCGATTGCTACCGGGCCCCATGCTCCAGGGGGCCCAGTAGCAAACCAGTGGGTGAACTTCCAGGATTGCAAAAGTCACACTTGCGACCGGGCCCTGGCATTGCACCACTGTGGGGAGGCCCAAAGATTGCAGGAAGGGAGCCCACTGCAGAACTTGTGAAAGGATCCTGCTGCGGGACCGTAATAAAAGGCCATGCAACGAGAGTAAAGAGCCCCAGGATTAGTGGGAAGAGCCCTGGGCTTGAAGGGAAGGGCCCCGGCCAGGGATCTGGGGGGGGCCCTTCATGGTTTCTTGCATCGGGGCCCTGAAGGCTCTAGTTACGCCTCTGTCCACAGGAGTAAGCTAGGAAGAAGATTTTGTTAAAAATACAAAAGTTTGCATAGACACACCTACAGGGGGCTGTCCCTCTGGTCCAATACCCCCGCTAGCCTCATTCCCAATTCAGTTTGGTAGCAAGCAGTAGATAGTCCATGAACCCCAAAAGAGGGAAGGGGGCGGCGACTGTCAGAGGACTCAGAGAAAGGAATTTTATGGTAAGATTTTACAAAAATTCCGTTTTCTCTTACGTCCTCTGACAGTCGCCGCCCCTCATATAGTCTTCACCAATGGGATGTCCCAAAGCAGTGTAGACATGAGGGGTGGGAAACGCAACCGTCTCAAGGTAACGAAGCACCCAAGGTCAAATAAAGGAACCTTATCTGAACCAGAAATGTAACCCACTGGGTAACAGGAAAGCTCAACAGGAGCGAACAAACCCAGGAAGATAAAATAACCAAGGGGGGAAAAAAACCCCCACAGGAGGGGACAGGCTAAAAACGCTATGTCTCCCCCAAAGTACTGCCGCACACAGAACTTTGCGGCCAAAGGAGGCATCTGCCGATGCTGAAACATCAAGTTAGTAAACTCTGTAAAAGTGTGCAGGGACGATCATGTTGCCGCTTGCACATTCAGAACACCGACGCCTGATGGCGAAAGGCCCAAAACGCACCCTCGGCTCCGAAGAGTGCGCCGTGACAGGGAAGGGCGGAACCCGATCCCTAGGTGAATAAGCCTGTCTAATCGTCCGTCTGAACCAGACAGGAACGGTTGCCGCAGATGCAGCCATACCCTTCCGAGACCCTCAGGAAGGGCAAAAAAGAGAATCGGACCTTCTGAAGGATTCAGTAGACGACAGGTAACCCTGATCGCCCTGACAACATCCAAGGAATGCAAGGCAAAACTCCGTAGGATGCGTAGGATTCGCACACAGCGAAAGCAAAACAATGTCCTCATGGAGATGGACATCAGACACCACCTTCGGAAAGAAGGATTGATGAGGTCGCAAGACCACTGTATCCCTATGAACCACCAGGTAGCGGGAGCGGCAAGATAGGACTGCCAACTCCGACACACTGCAAGCAGATGTGATCGCCACCAGAAAGGTAACTTTCCGTGTCAGTGCAAGCAGAGGAATCTCCCAGATGTTCTCAAAGGGAGGACTTGCAAAACGATAGAACCAAATTCAAGTCCCAAGGGGTTAAGGGCGCCCGCCGAGGGGGCCAAATGACGCACCCCTTGAATAAAGGTGCAGATCAAAGAATTTGATGCCAAAGGGCGCTGGAAAGAATGGCCAGCGCAGATAACTGACCCTCAACAGTGGGCAGTGCAAGATGTAGGTCCACACCGGATTGCAGGAAGGCTAACACCCTTGCCACCGAAAAGTAGTGAGGATGAAAACCCTGCGACTCGCACCATGCGAAGCAAACCTTCCAGGTACGATAATAAATCTTACCGGACGAGGCCTCCCTAGCTCTAAGCAAGGTAGGAGTGACCTCCGACGAGAGACCCTGATCTCTCAAGATCTGGCTTATAACAGTCACACCGTCAAGCCCAGCGACTGTAAAGCAGGATGGAAGACCAGCCCCTAAGATAGTCTCGTAAGGGGAGCCGCCAGGGAGGCTCGACGACCATTTTCATGAAGTCTGTGTATCAAGACAGGCACGGCCAGTCCGGGCCCCCAGGACTGGCATAAATCAGGCGATCCTGATTCCAAGGCACCACCAGCGCGTCCGAGGCGGCTGCCAGAGGATTGCGTGTTCTTGCCACGAGCCTTCCCACTTAGTTGTTTAGAGGAGGCGCGCCATCGCGCACACAGTATCTGAAAACACCTCCAGGTATAGGAACCATTCCCCCTGGTCTGGGGTCTGGCGACTCCGATATAGTCAGCCTGCCAGTGTTCCATACCCGGAATGTGAACTGCCGAAAGCACCGAGACCCGCATCTCGGCCCAAGGCAAAATCTCAGCCACTTCCTTGGCCGCCCGGGCACTCCTGGTGCCCCTTTGGTGATTGATTTACGCCACCGCAGTGGTGTAGTCCTCCAGAACCCACACAGGGTGGCCTTGAAGACGATCCCTCCAATGGAGCAAACCGAGTCTGATCGTTCTCAGTTCCCAGTCATGTATCGGTAGGGAGGATTCCTCCTCCAACCAAGTGCCCTGGGCAGACAATTTGCCCAGAACGCCACCCCAGCCCGACAGGCTGGTGACCGTGGTGAGCACCTTTTAAAACAACGGCCAGAAGGATTTCCCGTCCGTCAGAGCCGGAGACTGGAGCCACCACAGAAGGTCCGCTCTGACCTGGTGACTCAAAGATATCCTCCTGTCCAATGACTGAGGATGCCTGTCCCCACCTGGCTAGGATCTCCGCTTGCAGAGATTGCGTGTGGAACTGTGAAAATGGGACCACCTCGAAGGCTGACACCATCAATCCTAGGGACCGTATGCGGGCCCTGAGTGATGAGGATTAGTTGTCCCTGAGGGACCTGACCTTGTTCAGCAGAGTCCGGAGTATGTCCTCCGGCAGGAAAACTCTCACATGGGCGGAGTCCAGGACCATTCCCAGATAAGGGAGACGAACAGAAAGGAGCAATGTCGACTTCTGAAAGTTGATGGCCCACCCGAACTGTTGGAGCGTCTGAACCGTGGTTGAACTGGAACTCGACCTTAACAGGAGATCATCCAGATATCCAAGGATAGCGATCCCACGTGCCCGCAACAGGGCCAGAACAGGAGCCAAAGCTTTGGTAAAACACCCTTGGAGCCGAAGCGAGACCGAAAGGTAACGCCACAAACTGATAGCGCTCCTCCCCGATTGCGAATCGGAGGTACCTCTGATGACCCTCGAATACAAGGATGTGTAGAAAAGCAGCCTTGAGGTCGATTAAAGCCAGGAATATCCCGGGCTCAGAGAGGCCACCACCGATCAAGAATTCCGTATGGAATCCCTCTGAACCCGCACAAAGCAGTTTAGAAACTTTAGGTCCAGAAGCGGACACACCTTGCCCTCCTTTCAGGGCACCATGAACAGATTTGAGTAAAAAACCCCGAAAACCTGTCCCGATGTGACACCGGGACGATCACCCCCTGGGCGAGGAGAACCTGAGCCGCCCGTTGGAGATCTTGGAAATGATCTGGGGTCAAAGAAGATTTGAGGGAAAGAATCGGTCTGCTGGGAGCGATCGAAATTTGATCTTGTACCCAGACCAAATGAGTTCCTGAACCCATCTGTCCGCAATGGCGGACAGGGGCTGACGTGCCAGAGTGGGCGGCTATGAACTTGCCCGCCCAAGGCTTCTTCTGGCCACCGGAGGCCTGAAGGATTCGCCCTCGTCATGTGCCTTAAAGGCACGAGAAGATCCCTGGTTAGGTTTAAAGGAAGGGTTCCGCTTACCACGGGAAAAACTTACCCTTGGACACATGGGGCAGCATGCTTCTACCCCCAGTGACCCCCTTCACCAACTCGTCCAGGGAGCCAAAAAGGCGATTCCCTGCATAAGGGATGTTAGACACCGTCTTCCTGGAAGCCTGGTCAGACGACCAGCTCTGCAGCCACACAAGGCAACAGATTATCACTGCAACAGCAGATAAGCGTAAGACTAAAGGGGCCTCAACCAAGCCCGCATCACACAGACATAAAACCGCCTGAACAATTTGGTCCACCATCTCCAAAGTAGCAGGAGGGGCGAAATCAGCCACAAGCGTGCGTCTGAGCACCTTAGTCCACTCCACCACAGCCTGAGAGACCGTTATTGAGGCGAACACAGGCTACATCCGCTACTATCCGCCGGGTCTCTAAGCACCGGACAAGCCTCCATGGGCATCAGAGTGGCCTTGTGTAATCTGGATACCGTGTGGTCCACCTTAGGGGCCACAATCCAGTGTGAATCCGTTGGAGACGCAAAGGGACAGCGGTACGGAAACCGCTTAGGTACCACAAAGTTGCGCTTCAGACTGCGCCACTGTTCATTTACCATTTTAATGAAATTCGGCATGACAGGGAAAAACCTGAACCGATTTCTGGGTTCTGCGGGTCCCAAAAGATGACCGCTTACCCTGCTGGTGGGGCTCATCCTCCAAATGCAGCGGTTCTTTTACAGAACTATGAGCGCAGCCATAGCAGCGCGATTACTGGCCGGGGGAGAACTTCCCCCCGCCTCCACTTCCCCCTCCAACTGAGAGGACTGAGACCCTGCACTGTCCGTGGCAACCATGACAGAATCTGAATCAGAGGAAGGTGAAGGCCTGGGCCTTCTACTATAAGTGCGCTCAGACATCAGCAGATCCACCTTTGATGCGAAAATCGCAAGTGCAGCAGTAAGGGAGCTGGGCACCGAGGAGGGTACCTGAACCCTCCACCAGAGCTGGGGGGAATTTGCTGTCCTGGGAATCCATTAAGAACACACTTAAAACTTCTATGGCGCTGGCCCTTTAAATCGCGACAGCCGCGGATCGCACCGCTACCGCAATAGCAGAAGAAATAGCCCAAGTTTGAAAAACTGCAGGAAAAAAGTAGCCAGCATGAAAAGGTACCCAGAAGAACTTAAAACCCCCAGAAGTATGTGCATACAGTTACCCATGGCGCAGGAACGATCCGAGAGTCTGAGGAGAGGAAGTGATGTCACTCTGCTAGAGGACTAGACTAAGGAGAAATGGTTGCCAATGAAAGTCTATGGGGAGGCTCCGGGAAAATGGCCGCCGAGCACATGTGAGAAAGGACCTTGCCACAACAAAGATGGCGCCGAAAAGGGCGCAATTTTGCTACAGGGAGGAATGCTATTGCCCATACATGAAGCCAAGCAAGCTGCCCACACTAAAAATGGTGGCCCCACGGTTTTCACCAGCAGCGGGCCCCACACACACGTCTGACACCCCAAGGTAGTCCAAACACCCACAGGGGAGAGGGACCCCTGCAACCCCAGCGCGGCATAACCGCTAAAGCGCCCCCAAAGGGACCTGGAGGGACACACGTGAGGCACACGACAGACATGAGGGAACAACACAGACACCAAAAGAGACTGCCATTCCCAGCACAGAGCCCCCACAGACACCCCCCGACAGACAATGCCACAGTCAGAGGGGAACATGGTACTCCCCGACCAGCGATAGCGTGGGTGCCGCCGTGAGACGGGGAGCCTCCCACCCCGGGTGGGGGTACCGTCAGCCAAACAGAACGCTAGCTACACGCGGCGTACCGCAGTAGAGACATCCTAGCGAAGTGGCCACCTCGCGGGCTTTGTCCCTGAGGACAGGGACAGGTCGTTTGCGAGGCCTGGGTGTATGCATAGCCTGCTAAACGCTCGATGGCAGGCTGGGATTCCATAAGGTTTTCTGTCCAGGGACACCAGGACAACCAGTCCGATTCTCAGCTCCGCAACGCTGTAGTATTCCGAAGTCTGACTAACTAAGCGCAGGAACAAATAAAAAGCTACTACTGCAAAGAAAAACACACTTAGCAGAAAATAAAATGTAATAAAACAGAGAAAAGGCTGAGACTGTAGCCCCAGCACAGGGAAGCCTGCCTACTCCTATCTAGGCAAAAGATAAACTGAATTGGGAATGAGGCTAGCCAGGGGTATTGGACCAGAGGGACAGCCCCCTGTAGGTGTGTCTATGCAAAGTTTTGTGTTTTTAACAAAATCTTCTGCCTAGCTTACTCCTGTGGATAAGATAATACCCATTGGTGAAGACTATATGAGGGGCGGCAACTGTTAGAGGACGTAAGAGAAATAGTGTTGCTGTCATTTCTAACCGCCCAACCTACTTACTAGGCCAGTGTTCCTCAACTCCAGTCCTCAGGGCACACTAACAGGCCAGGTTTGCAAGTAAACTGAAACTCATCACAGGTGATATCATTTGCTGCTCAGTGATTGCAGTATTCTAGTCTGCATCTCCCCAAGGTAATAGTTAAAATCCGGCCTGTTAGTGTGCCCTGAGGACCAGAGTTGAGAAACACTGTACTAGGCTATATGTGGCTTCAACATTTTCTGAGCAACATGACCAGGTACATGCATGCAAATCACAAAAGTATGTACGAAGTCTAGACTCTGAGTAACTCTGCATTATAATTCCAGGCCATCAACTGAGAAAGAGAGTGAATGACAGCCATGGATCTAATATATTTAGGAGTGGTCAGCAATGGCAGCCTACATACATCCTCAGTGCAGGTTTTCTGTAGGTTTCAGAAGCTGTCACTTTGCCAGTTCATGGCAAAGTGACAGATTCTCTTAATAGAATACCCCCTTCCCCTTCTACACCAACTAATCTTTACATATACCACACCTCTTCACTGGTGTGCTAAATAGTGAAAGCATAGATGCTATACCCTGTGTAAGCTCTGACACTGCATTTGTGGCTTACATAGAGAGGTGTACACAGAAAGGCACAGTGACAGTTAGGCTACATGTACACGGGACATTTTAAAAAGTCCTTTGGATGCTGGAATTTTACAGCTATGTAAAGGACGTTTAAAACGTACGCTGTGTCGCGTTTGCAGCCGCGTTTAGCGGCATTTAGCGGGCGTTTGCGCTCAGATCCGTTTTTAGAGGTCATAATCATTCCCCTTTAAAATGGAAAACCGCAAGCGCTAAACGCGGGTGATCGCGTTCGGTCGCGTTTTGCGTTTGAAACGCCGGTAAACACACGTTCTAAACATCCTGAACGCAAATAATTGCTTTCCAAAAAACTACACTGAACTCAACTGCCTCTAAATGACTGTAAACGACCCAGTGTACATGGACAGACAAGATAACATAGAGGAGAGTTCAGGGGCTTCTGAAAAAAAACGCCCAACTGCTCATAAACGTCCGTTTACAAGTAGCAGTGTACATGAGGCCTTACAGTCTTGTTTGTAAGCAAACTACATGTGAATACTACATATGGTCACGGTGATCTCATGACAGATTACCACACTGAATGGATCCAGATCACTAGATTAAAGCCAACAGTAGTCATTGACAGCAGTCCGAGAATTAGCAGCACGCAAGAAACATAGATCTTTGCACAAGGCACTGTACTTTAAAAGGTTAAAACAACAGATATTGAAGGGGTTAAAAGAAGATACACAGACACAGTGACCATCACCATCCTATTACAGAATGTATCTGCTGTGTAAGGTAACGTACACTCTAAATTGTAAATTTGACCAAAATTCTTTATGATGGATGTCTTTTCCCACAAAGCCAAAGACAAAGGTAGAGAACGTTTGAAATTCTTTTATTATAGACACAACTAAATTGTAACATATATGCTGTGGTCTTCGTTTTTACAGTTAGTCTTTTGAAGCACTGCTTAAAATCTTGTACAATAAAAGAAAACAATAACTTGTTTCTAACCTATAGAAACTGTAGTTTGTAAACCAAGCACTGGAATGTATAGCAGAACCACTGGAACAAAGTAAAACATTTCAAACAAATATTGCACACACAATATGTTAATAACAGTCCATTAATTACTGAAGTAAGGATGTACTGGTATTTTTTAGTTCTTTACTGGGCCTCAACAATTAAATACATTACAGGAACAGCTGTGCGATCCTCCAAAAACTTTCCCAACGTTTTCAAGTCAAAATCTTTGAATACGGCACAGGTAAATGGTATGAAAGGCCAGTGAAAGAAGGAATTCATGAACATCCTTCAAAAGTGAAATGATGTCCACATGCTAAAATGTAACAAAGAATTAGGCAGTGTAAAAAGGATATTATGTAACCATCCTCAGCGACAAACGAGAATGAATGTACCACTACAGTTATCACTGCAATTTTACTGACTGTCACCATCTCCTGTTGAGGCAAAGATCACACAACTGTCACAAAGAACAAAAATCAAGGTCACAACAGCAAAGCTAAACTACAGTGTTTATGATTATTGAAAAACTCAATAAGTTAAAAATAAATAAAAGTGGGAAAGTGCACACAATAAACCAAGATTGACCTAGTCTGAGCTCGATATTTGCGGACTAAAAACTTAAGGCACAACAGAGCTCATATTCTTTGCAAAATAATTCTTGGTTCAATGGTTAGTCTGTGGTTCAATATACAAACCAGTTAAATGGCATCTATTAACCAATGAATGAAGTGCAAAAACTCCCCCAGCGGAGCTCCAGCAATCTTATTTCAGCTGACTGTTCAGCCTCTTCTTTGAGGACCCCCTATAAAATATACATAAACAGTCTGATAATGCAGTGCACATCTTCAGAAATAGCTCCCAGGGCATTTCAATAAAGCTGAACTCCAGGTACAGTTTGCATTGTATAGAGAAATATGATACAATATAAATATACATATATTCCATGCCTGCCAGATGCCTGCGGAAGCAGAGAATCACCGTAGCAGCTGCTGTTACAACAGTGATTTTTGTTATCTTCTTGTGCCATGCTGCGTGACTACCCTGCTGGCAAACATTTTTTGCCAATGAGTAAAACGCTTTCTCTGATTGGATGAGGTAGAGATCGTCACCACCTCACATCTCTACCTTCTAGAGTTCAGCTTTAACCAACATTTTGGCCCATATTTAGGAGAGATGGTGTCAGATTGCTGGAAAGGAGTGACATTTTATGCCTCTGGATGAACATGACCAACTAGTGAACCATAAGAACTCATGCACTTTATGACTCAAGCCATTTAAGAGACCTGTTTACTCATGAATGTTTTCAACAATATAAACTCTCTAGCTATCCCTTTTATTATTAAACAATAAAAAACCTACCCACAATGCACAACAAAACTCGGAAATATTGGAAGTTGTTTTAAAATTGTTTCCAGGACCGATGTGTAGGACAGCTGGCATAGTTTATTTAGTAAACTGATGCTTAAGATGCTTAGTAGTGATGAGATAGGATATGGACAATGCCATTGACCAAATTTGGCCGTATTAGGTCAATGATGTCACCAGCATCCCCATCCTTTTGTTATGTGGCTGCTTGGAGTGGGGGAATTACCGGGCTGCAGCTGGTTAGGCCAGCGGTATCATGTGACAGTTTCCCAAAGGTGCTGAGGGGATGTAAGCAGTGAACAGTAAAAATGTGAGGGTATAATTACCTGCGTTCAACAATGCTTCCACATCCATGGGATACTGATGAGTAGAGAAACACAATAGGGGCAATAACACTAATGATGATAGATGATAAACTGGCTCAAATTCCCCATCCACTAAGCTATTGAGTTATGACAGCATGGAGACTTCCCCGCCATCAGAATACAGTGGTCAGCATTGCAGGCTTGCAGCGCTGATTGAGCGGGGTGGTTGTACAATGTCATCAGTATATTGACTTCTGTACAACCTCCCTGCCCACGCATGGACCTAATCCATCCATGGCTGGCTTAAGTGTGCCTAAACCACAGCATGGATTTTTTTTGCTTTAGGCTGAATACCAGGCAAAAAGCTAAATAAACAATTAACATACATATGAGAGTTGTTTATTTGCCATTTAAATGTGTAATTTTGATAAGCCAATTCTGAAATTTACATAGCATTGCAGACAGCTCAGCAGCCAGTCTAACTTTTCTCCACTGTAGTTATGCAGTACAGCTACCTATTTCTCAGGTAGAGGCGTATGGACAGGGAAGGAGCACCATGATGAGTTCCATAACAGCATGTGTATGTAGCACACCTGACCAGCTCCTAGTGCTTGCCCCTTCATTTTATAGTGTGAGTGCTTGTAATTTTTGTAATTTTACAAAGTAAAATTCAGCTATTTAAAACTCAGCTATTTAAACATTTAAAATCTTGCGAAGTTTTAATGGATAAATAAGTGGACTAATTGATTGATTTTAATATCTGCCTGAAGTTCAGTTTTAAAAGCAACGTTCTTGTTTCATTATACCTTCCTATGCATGTAAACAGAATGGCTCAGAAATGTAAACTGCCCCCGTGCAAGCATATGAAGTCAGACCCAAGAGTGGTATTACATTATGATGAATTAACGCTGACATACTTGTCAGCTCTGGCCATGTCTAGCTTTTCATAGGTACCTTAATGCCAATGCAGATATATGATGTTATAAATTAAAAGTTTTAGGATTGGCATGTTTTTACAATTTACTGAAAAGGAAATTAGAGGAAAATACAGTTTTTAAAAAACAATCTTACTTAACAGCTTTACACTAAATAAAATTAACTTTTGAACAGATTTTTCTTTATATATATATATATATATATCTCAGGCCCTCCAAATAACCATTACACAGCCACTGAAATAACTGGCTTGCCACTATTTCTACTGCAATATAAAACACTGTAAAGTAAAAGGAATGTAAACTGAATTGCCATTGGAAACAGAACGAACTCCATCTATACAACATCTTAAGTTTCAAGCACAGTAAAGCTTTTAGTCATACCAACCAATCAAGTGTATCTAACATGTACTGGAAACATCATACATGGAATCTAATTGTTTGTTTTACATCCTCACCTTTGCTCAAACATTTTAGTGTTTTTTCCTTTTTTCATAAATAAGCCAAAATGACAAGCATACAGTAACTCACATCACTTGGATTGCACATCCATGCTACAATGTAAACACAAATAAAAAAGGGTTGTACTGTAGCATTAGTCATGGTTCGTGCTGACGCTAGGTGAAATTATTTTGCCCTTAGAAAAACCCAAGTGGAAAAGAATAGA
This sequence comes from Pelophylax lessonae, assembly GCF_965119305.1. NCBI lineage: Eukaryota > Metazoa > Chordata > Amphibia > Anura > Ranidae > Pelophylax > Pelophylax lessonae. Next base: position 439,254,082 of record NC_138769.1, read on the forward strand.
GTTCAGGTTAATAACAAGAAAGGCGTGGTCTGGGTTGGCTGTCCTCTGCATTTCTTGGATCACTTGAGGGATGTTAAATGTGTCAAAAAACTTTTTATTACTCCTAAAAAAAAGAAAGAAAAGGTCAGTGGCTTAATTAGGTACCTTATATAGAGGGCAGTACTGTACAGAGAATGGGCCAATTGCATGCCCAAATGTGTTGCAAGCCCTGCACAAAAATCTCTATTCAATAAGCAAAGGGGCATTCATCATTATGAAATAAACGGGGGTGACCAGCGCTATGGAGTTGTGTAAATAATGTATAAAGGTTACAAGGTGTAAGCTGCCAACAACCGAACCCCTAGGGGTTAAGAATGAAATAGGTGCAAAGAGGTTGAAACGGCGCTACCTTTAGGCGATTAAGTACCACGTGGATAGTGTGCCAACATAAATGTTGATGCTCAGAAACTATTAAAAAATAATATGTTTGGATCCAAACTAAAGTGTACTAGTGACTTGTGGTCTAACAAGAATGACCAATTTTTTATCCTGGACCCAAAACAAGGTGCAATAGTAAAGTGCTAAGTGCTGTGCAATGAATAAACCAAAATAATGGAGAAAGTGATTTTATTCCAAAAACAAATATGTTATACAGTGCAATTTACTAGTGATAAATTGTGCTTGGTGAAAAGAAAATGACCAAATAAATAAAATAATTCCTCCTTGGAAAAAGGTGCTTGTGTAATCAAATAAATAAAGAGAGATTCCACTTAGTGAAAAGATCAAGTAAAGAAAAATTCCCTACGAGTGAAAAAAATGGGGTTGCATCCACCAGTGTAGCCACTAGGTGTCGCACCTCACATACGACCTGTTCGCCACGGAATGGGGTTTTCCAGGGGTTCCTCAGGTGGAATAGGCGTTTGCAAGCTTCTAGTTCCTCAAAAAGAAAGAGGGAACCCCATGGTGCCGTACACAATGTAATCACAAAAATGGAGAAAAATAGTAACTCGCGGAGTAGGCTGTCCAAGATCAGTTGGTGTAGCCGGTAAGCTTCTGCGTTCCACGGCCCAGGCTCCAAATACCGAAGTGACGTTATGAGGTAATAGACTCCACCCTACGCGTTTCGTCAGAGGACGTCTGCTGGAGCGGCTCCCTCTTTCTTTTTGAGGAACTAGAAGCTTGCAAACGCCTATTCCACTGGAGGAACCCCTGGAAAACCCCATTCCGTGGCGAACAGGTCGTATGTGAGGTGCGACACCTAGTGGCTACACCGGTGGATGCAACCCCATTTTTTCACTCATAGGGAATTTTTCTTTACTTAATCTTTTCACTAAGTGGAATCTCTCTATTTATTTGATTACACAAGCACTTTTTTCCCAAGGAGGAATTATTTTATTTGGTCATTTTATTTTCACCAAGCACAATTTATCACTGATAAATTGCACTGTATAACATATTTGTTTTTGGAATAAAATCACTGTTTCTCCATTATTTTGGTTTATTTATTGCACAGCACTTAGCACTTTACTATTGCACCTTGTTTTGGGTCCAGGATAGAAAAATTTGTCATTCTTGTTAGACCACAAGTCACTAGTGCACTTTAGTTTGGATCCAAACATATTATTTTTTAATAGTTTCTGAGCATCAACATTTATATTGGCACACTATCCACGTGGTACTTAATCACCTAAAGGTAGCACCGTTTCAACCTCTTTGCACCTATTTCATTCATCATTATGGCTGCATAAAACCATTAAAAATGGCATATTTAAGGCTATGGCCGCAATACAATGTAAGGGTTACAGCAACCCTGCAATACACTGCTCTTGACGTAAGACACATCCACTGCTCATCCCTCTGGTGCAAAAGGCAGAGGCCCAGTGTCCAGGGACTAATCCAGGGTATAGGGAAAACCACAATGGAAGAGGCCAAGCCCTGTACTCACTAAACCAGATCGCATGCACATCCCCAGGGAAGAAGACCACCAGGTGGGAACTCCCCGTGTTGCCCACTTTGGGAGGGCATACCCTCTCCGCCATGGAGAGGGTCTTCAGGAATTGGAACTACCAGGATTCAGATCTCACCATTGCCTTGGACCTATGGATCACTCTGCAGGCAGTTAACTACACAAAGTTGTACTTCTATACAGAGGGTGAACGTCACATGCAGAGTGCAGTGTCGAAAAACAAGATTACAGACAAGCCTCATGTCCTCCATTGCATTAGGATCTGGGTATGGCACTGGCTGATTGCCTCAGTGGTGTCCATGCAGCCTGGTAGAAAGAGGTCTTCTTCATGTGAAGAACACAGCCAAGTACAGTAAAACCTTGGATTGCGAGCATAATTCGTTCCGGAAACATGCTTGTAATCCAAAGCACTCTTATATCAAAGCAAATTTTCCCATAAGAAATAATGGAAACTCAGATGATTCTTTCCACAACCATTTATTCATAAGTCTTTCAGTTTATAGTCCATATACAAAGATTATAGCAATGTGATAGGTTGTGTCATTATAAAATGGCCATCCACAAATGGTGCCTCCACAAGGGGATTAGAAGCAAAATCCAGCAGGAGCTACAGAGTATAAAAGAGAAGAGAGGCGCCTCTAAGTGTAGCAGTATGGGGACATTTAATGAAGGTACAACATTTAGCAACTTACATGGTTGATGATTAACAGGCACATCTAAGTATGCAGGCATCCGGGGTAAAGCTGTCCACATAGACTATCTTCTGAACCACTGGCTCTCACAGATGTCAGTCTGCAATTGTGATTGGGAAGACTACCCTGCAGTAGAGTGATCTGAAAGCGAGACTTGGAATCGCTCGTGGAGCGCAGCGTGGAAGGGTGTGATGAAGATGGCAGTGCGGAAGATGGTCTATATGGACAGCTTTACCCCGGATGCCTGCATACTTAGATGTGCATGTTTTAATCATCAACCATGTGAGCTGCTAAATATTGAACCTTCATTAAATGTAACAATATTGCTACACTTAGAGGGACCTCTCTTCTCTTTTATACTCAGTTGTGACATGACGCTACTTGTATATCAAGACATCGCTTGTATATCAAGTCAAAATTTATTTAAAAAATTAGCTTGTCTTGCAAAGCGCTCTTAAACCAAGTTACTCTCAAACCAAGGTTTTACTGTATTCGATCATCCAGTAAAATTGGATGTTTTAATTGGAAGTTTTAAAGGAGCCTGTACGAATAAGAAAAGACTGTTGCTAGAATGTGCAAAAGGTGTCCACAGAACATACAGTTTTATCCATTTATATTGAAACAAAACATAAAATAAGGCAAAGACATGGAAGCTTACCTGACTTTGGAAAGCTTTTGTAGAACAATACTTAGTTTTTCAAGTATTTGCACATCAACTTTAGGATCCTTAAGTAAAACAGCACAGGTCCTAAAAAATGATTCTGTGCTACAGAACTCCAGGAATGGCTGCAAAAATCCTGCAATATACACAAAACTGCCTATCAGTGGTTTATTTGTATGCTCAATTACAACTCATCTATCATATAGTTACCCCTCTCTTCTAAATTACTCCAGATAAAGAGAATTGTTCTTACGAATGCGCACACATGACACACCAAAGATCAGAACTTGTGAGTCTTTTAAGCACCACAACCATTTGAAAACTAGACTTACTATTTCTATGCTAGTTTAGCAAGTTGTACACATTTATAAAGAATGCAAAAAAAAAAAAGCTCCTGTGAAGAGCTGAGCTTTTAACAGTGCTAGCAAAGTCACGTTTTGCGAGTTGGTGAAGTTGATTGCAGACATAAAGAGTTTGTTATTACTACACAGGATTTATATAGCCCCAACCATTTACGTAGCACTTTACAATATAAAAGGGAGACAATACAGTTACAATACCATAAAATATAAGAGGGTTAAAGCGGTTGTAAACCCTATTAAAAAAAAAAAAAAAAAAAAAAAACCCTGCAAGACAAAGGCATAATGAGCTAGTATGCATCGCATACTAGCCCATTATGTTTAACTTACCTTAAAACGAAGCCCCGACACGGACCCCCGGACATCGATGCGGGCGCTGCCATGATCCCTCGTCGTCTCTTCCGGGTTCGGCGGCTCCGGCGCGCCGATTGGCCGAAAGAGACGGCTCCAGCGCGCTGATTGGCCGGAGCCGCGATGACGTCACTCCCGCGCATGCGCGCGGGAGTGATTTTTCCGGCAAGCTCCCGGCAAGTTAATTGAAGGTCCCCCCGGACCTTCAGAGCGCATGCGCCGCTCGCGCGAGCGGCTGCATGCACTGTAAATATCTCCTAAACCGTGCCGGTTTAGGAGATATTATTTGTACCTACAGGTAAGCCTTATTATAGGCTTACCTGTAGGTAAAAGTGTCAAAAAGCGGGATACAACCGCTTTAAGAGGGCCCTGCTCAGAGGAGCTTCCAATCTAAAAAGGGAGGGATAGGTGGTACAAAAGGTTGCAACTGTGGGGAATGAGCTGAAGGAAATGGTAAAAGATTAGTTGGAGGTGTGATCGGCTTCCCTGAAGAGATGAGTTTTTAGAGATTGTCTGAAGGCAGCTAGAGTAGGAGGTAGCTGGACAGATTGAGGTAGAGAGTTCCAGAGGATGGAAGAGGACAGAGAGAAATCCTGGAGACTAGCATGGGAGGAGGAGACAAGGGAGCTTGAGAGCAGGAGGTCTTGAGAAGAGCGGAGAGGATGGTTTGGGTGACATTTTTAGACCAGATTGGTGATGTAGCTCGGGGCAGAGTTGTGACGGGCTTTGTATGTTGTGGTTAGTATTTTAAACTTAATTGCCTGGGCGATCAGGAGCCAGTGTAGGGATTGGCAGGGAGGGGTGGCAGACATTGGGTTATTTACTAAAACTGGAGAGGGAAAACCTGGTGCAGCTCTGCATAGAAATCAATCGGCTTCCAGATTATTTTCTCAAAGCTTAATTGAACAAGCTGAAGTTAGATGCTGATTGGTTATGATGCACAGCTACACCAGATTCTTTTTGTAAATCTACCTCAAAGTATGCACATGCAGGTATCAGGTACAGGAAAAAAGCTCAGCTGCTCTTCCACTGAAGTGAAAAAGATATAATGTTGGCAATTAGTGTTATTTTAGATATTCAATAATGGCTCATTTTAAAACAATATATTGCTTTTTAACTAGTTTGGAGCAGTTTTCATTAGTTAATGTAGCTCCTATACAGCCACCCATACTGCATATATCCTTTATACAAGGACAAAAGGAAGTACAGTCACTAGCGGGTGATCTCTACACAAAATCTCTTATAAACTATTTTCAATACTCCCCCACCTCATACGTTTGCTATATATAATGTTTCGATTTAATTGGCAGCAGATCATACAGATGACAGGAATAATAAAAGCGTAAAAGAAAAAACAATTCAGTAAAGTAATGATCTGCAATTACAAAAGTCACGCAGAGTTCAGTTTTCACGTAATCTATAACATAACTATTAATCTCCAGCTGGTGAAAGCTATCAAGGGTAAGCTGCAAGATGGCACTGTGCAGGCTTATTGCCCACCGCACATCAAAAGAGACCAGCTTTATTTCTGGATGTAGGCAAAGACATTCTGTCTTTAGACTAAATTAGAATTTATAAAGCCCATTCTTTATGACTACATAAACTACATCCACTTTATTAACATTCTGTCAGCCAAACAGTGGTGAGGAATTACAATGAAGACAAAGAGATAGTGAACAAAGGCTGAAGCATAAACCCTGGATTTAAAGGTTCAGTAAACTGTAAAAGTGGATAAACTATATTGAACCTGTTATGCAATACAGTAAAAAGAGAGATCCCTTGTGGGGATATGGGGTTAAGCTCTAAGGTCAGGGGCCTGGAAGTTATTTGAAAACAGACAGGCTTCTTGTTGCGGTAAAGGTAGAAATGAGTACCGTATCTATGCTATATAATTTCTGAACATGAATTCAAAGTCTGTACTGATAGCAAACTGGGATATTATAATGATAAAAGCATAATATAAATGTTCTAAATTTTAAAATGCTAAAAGCACTGTATCTTCTTAAATATATTAGTGACATCAATGCTGCCATCTTGTGTCTGGTAAAAAAAAAAAAAAGAGTAAGCAAATGATGAACAGATAAGCAGATACTGTATAACAATGACTAAGAAACATGATGTTTATATACAAGGTTTTATGTGCAGCAGGATTTTCAGCCAAGTTAATCATTGTGTTGTTTATAACAATTTAGTACAGTGATAATGTTCAGCAATGTCATTTTAACGAGGCAAGGATTTTAACCACTTAAGCCCCTGAAGATTTTACCCCCTTCCTGACCAGGCCCTATTTTGCGATTCGGCACTGCGTGACTTTAACGGACAATTGCGCGGTCATGCGGCGCTGTACCCAAATGAAATGACGTCCTGTTTTCCCCACAAACAGAGCTTTCTTTTGGAGGTATTTGATCACCTGTGCGATTTTTACTTTTCGCGCTATAAACAAAAAAAAGAGCGACAATTTTGCAAAAATAACAATATTTTTCACATTTTTTTATATGAAATTCCCCAAAAAAATTGTAAAAATCAAAATGTTTTATCATTTTAGGCCAATTTGTTTTCTGCTCAAAAGTTTGGTAAAAAAAATCCACTATAAGTGTATTTTGATTGGTTTGCGCAAAAGTTATTGCGTTTACTAACTAAGGGAAAGATTTTTGTCATTTTTATTATTTTTTTTTTTTTTATAACGAGTAATGGTGGCGATCTGCGATTTTTTTGCGGGACTGCGACATTGCGGTGGACAGATCGGACCCTTGACTAACATTTTTGACACTTTTGGGGGTACCAGTGACATTACTACAGTAATCAGTGCTATAAATATGGACTGTTACTGTAAAAATGACACTGGCAGGGAAGGGGTTAATTTTATTGGAGATGCAGGGGTTAAGTGTGTCCCTAGGGGCATGCTTCTAACTGTAAAGGGATGTAGCTGTTTGTGTAACTACAGAGATATACGATCCTACATAGCAGGACCGTATGATCATTGTGTTGTTTATAACAATTTAGTACAGTGATAATGTTCAGCAATGTCATTTTAACGAGGCAAGGATTTTAACCACTTAAGCCCCGGAAGATTTTACCCCCTTCCTGACCAGGCCCTATTTTGCGATTCGGCACTGCGTGACTTTAACGGACAATTGCGCGGTCATGCGGCGCTGTACCCAAATGAAATGACGTCCTGTTTTCCCCACAAACAGAGCTTTCTTTTGGAGGTATTTGATCACCTGTGCGATTTTTACTTTTCGCGCTATAAACAAAAAAAAGAGCGACAATTTTGCAAAAATAACAATATTTTTCACATTTTTTTATATGAAATTCCCCAAAAAAATTGTAAAAATCAAAATGTTTTATCATTTTAGGCCAATTTGTTTTCTGCTCAAAAGTTTGGTAAAAAAAATCCACTATAAGTGTATTTTGATTGGTTTGCGCAAAAGTTATTGCGTTTACTAACTAAGGGAAAGATTTTTGTCATTTTTATTATTTTTTTTTTTTTATAACGAGTAATGGTGGCGATCTGCGATTTTTTTGCGGGACTGCGACATTGCGGTGGACAGATCGGACCCTTGACTAACATTTTTGACACTTTTGGGGGTACTAGTGACATTACTACAGTAATCAGTGCTATAAATATGCACTGTTACTGTAAAAATGACACTGGCAGGGAAGGGGTTAACTTTATTGGAGATGCAGGGGTTAAGTGTGTCCCTAGGGGCATGCTTCTAACTGTAAAGGGATGTAGCTGTTTGTGTAACTACAGAGATATACGATCCTACATAGCAGGACCGTATGATCTCTGCACTTACACAAGGGAGAATGACAGGCGGCTTTGTTTACACATCGCGATCGCGAGTGACCGGAAAACATCGGGTCCGCCGGTCACACGCGCGGACCGGTTAGGGGGCGAGCGGGGGCGGGAGAGCACCTCCGGCGGCGCGCACTCGCACCCTAGAGGCACACAGGCTAGCGACGTAGTCCTACGTCACTTTGCCTGTGAGGGGCTGACTGCCGCCGTAAATAGTCGTGCGGCAGTCGGCAAGTGGTTGAATAGTTTAGCAGTATAACACAGACTCTTTGTATACACTGTTTTGCATAAATATTAAGTAAACATATTGATGTTAGCGCATGGAAGTGAGCAGACTCCTAAAAATCAACTTTTGCTCTTCTGCCTGTGCTGTATTACAGAATAGTGGGAGCCAGTGCCGGGACAAGGTCATTCGGTGCCCAGGGCAAAGATGGCAAACTGCACCCCCCCCCCCCCCCCCCCCCAAGGTGTAAAGAAAGATTCAATGTAATTTCAAAACAAGAAAATACTTAAAACAGCAGCGAATTTACGCAATAATAACCCACAGCATTCGCATCTGTTTCTGCAACAATGATCCCCAGCAATGATGCTTGCTTATGTAATAACCCCCAGCATTGATGGCAGTGTCTGGCTGGAGTGGTTAACTCTCTGGAGGGTTAATTAACCACTTGAGCTCTTCCCCCTTCATGACCAGTCCATTTTTTGCTATTTAAAACTGCGTTATTTTAACTGGTAATTGCACAGTCATGCAACGCTGTACCCAAACAAAATTGGTTTAATTGTTTCACACAAAAAGAAAAAAAAAGCTTTTTGGTGGTATTTGCACACCACTGGATCGGGTTAGCTTTTAATATGTGAATGAAAAAAAAAAATTTGAAAAAAAAATATTTTGTACTTTGCTATAAAACATCCAATAAAAAAAAATTCTTCATAAAATTTAGACTAAAATGACATCTGCTGTCTTTATTAAAAAAAATAAGTGTATATAATAATGTGTTTGTGTGAAAGCTAAAATGCCTACAAAACGATGAGCTATATAATGGAATTTTTTTTTTCATTTACTAGAAATGGTGGTGATCAGCAAATTATAGTGGGACTGTGATAGTGACACTAACTGAACTTTGTAGGAACTGACTAACTGCCACATCTCCAGTGATACTAATACAGTGATCGGTGATAATACTGTCTGTACTAATGACACTGGCTAAAAAGGGGTTAACATCTATGGGCAATCAGGGGGTTAATTGTGTTCCAAACAATGTGTAATATGTGCTGCTTTTTACTACAGATCAATTTGTTTATTTTCTCTACTTTACAGGGAAAAAAAGCGATCATTCCCTCTGTAAAGAGCCCTGTATTGATTGTCAACACCAGGCTATGAGCTTTGATTTGACACAGCTGATCAGCAGGTCCCAGCCTTGAATCATTGGCTGAGATCTGCTGACAGTCTCCTGCTGTTCTAGGCTTGTGCTGAGTGCAGGAGCGCACTCGGCACATCATTGCAGCCATACAGCGGATGGTGTGTACAGTCACACACACTGTACTCTGCTGGCACTTCACCTGCGCCCCCCCCCCCTCTCTAGTACATGGTACTGCCCAGGGCATCTCTCCCTTCTGCCCAACCCTTGTACCGGCCCTGGTGGGAGCTGTTGGTTACTTGGTCCCTGATATTGGTTACTGAAACTATAGACATAACACCAATGTACAGCCTTATTAGTAAGCCTAAAAAGGGAGAAATCTACAAAAATGTTTCCACTGTATAAAGAAATAGCACAGCATTTAAACATACATACAGTACACCCCTCACATTTTTGTAAATATTTTATATCTTTTCATGTGACAACACTGGAGAAATTACACTTTGCTACAATATAAAGTAGTGAGTGTACAGCTTGTATAACAGTGTAAATTTGCTGTCCCCTCAAAATAACAACACACAGCCATTAATGTCTAAATCCCTGGCAACAAAAGATAGTAAACCCCTAGGTGAAAATGTCCAAATTGGGCTCAATTAGCCATTTTCCCTCCCCGGTGTCAAGTAACTCGTTTGTGTTACAAGGTCTCAGGTGTGAATGGGGAGGTGGTGTGTTAAATTTGGTGTTATCGCTCTCACTCTCTTATACTGTTCACTGGAAGTTCAACATGGCACCTTATGGCAAAGAACTCTCTGAGGATCTGAAAAAAAAAAAGAATTATTGCTCTACATAAAGAAGGTCTGGGCTGTAAGATTGCCAAGACCCTGAAACTGAGCTGCAGCACGGTGGCCAAGACCATACAGAAGTTTCAGGACAGGTTCCACTCAGAACAGGCCTCGCTATGGTCGACCAAAGGAGTTGAGTGCACATGCTCAGCATCATATCCAGAGGTTGTCTTTGCAAAATAGACGATTGAGTGCTGCCAGCATTGCTGCAGAGGTTGAAGGGGTGGGGGGGGGGGGTCCGCCTGCCAATGCTCAGACCATATGCCGCACATTGCATAAAATTGATCTGCATGGCTGTCGTCCCAGAAGGAAGCCTCCTCTAAAAATGATGCACAAGAAAGCCCGCAAACAGTTTGCTGAAGAAAAGCAGACTAAGGACATGGATTACTGGAACCATGTCCTGTGGTCTGATGAGACAAAGATAAACTTATTTTTATCAGATGGTGTCAAGCGTGTGTGGCGGCAACTAGGTGAGGAGTACAAAGACAAGTCTGTCTTGCCTACAGTCAAGTATGGTGGTGGGAGTGTCATGATCTGGGGCTGCATGAATGCTGCCGGCACTGGGAAGCTACAGTTCATTGAGGGAACCATGAATACCAACATGTACTGTGACATACTGAGGCAGAGGATGATCCCTTCCCTTCGGAGACTGGGCCGCAGGGCAGTATTCCAACATGATAACGACACCTCCAAGACGACCACTGCCTTGCTAAAGAAGCCGATGGTAAAGGTAATGGACTGGCCAAGCATGTCTGCAGACCTTAACACTATTGAGCATAGCTGGGTAACCCTGAAACGGAAGGTGGAGGAGCGCAAGGTCAACATCCACCAGCTCAGTGATGTCACCATGGAGGAGTGGAAGAGGACTCCAGTGGCAACCTGTGAAGCTCTGGTGAACTCCATGCCCAAGAGGGTTAAGGCAGTGCTGGAAAATAATGGTGGCCACACAAAAAATTTACACTTTGTGCCCAATTTGGACATTTTCACTTAGGGGTGTACGTGTACTCACTTTTGTTGCCAGCGGTTTAGACATTAATGGCTGTGTGTTAAATGATTTTGAGGGGACAGCAAATTTACACTGTTATACAAGCTCACCACTTTACATTGAAGCAAAGTGTAATTTCTTCAATGTTGTCACACGAAAAGATATAATAAAATATTTACAAAAACGTGAGGGGTGTACTCACTTTTGTGAGATACTGTACAAAAACTCACACACAGATATAAAATGTAAACACACATATAATGGAGTTAATGCCAAGAAGACCTGGGATGTTCACAATGATGGGGGGGGGGGGGGGGGTGGTTGGAGGACTGGTGAAAATCTGAGAGGTTTTCATAGAATAATTCTGCTCTGTTGACTTCTGGGTATTCAGCTGTCAAGCAGTCAGGAAGGGAGTAAACTACCTATACCTGACTTGTAAAAAAGCAATGCAAGGGAGACATCAGTGGTCAAGGAGGACATATAAAGGCCTCAAGATGATTGCATTATTGCACAGGGGATCGTCCCCAGGTAATACTAATTAAGAGAGAATTAGACACAGACTAATTAACACATATTGGGTATCTCTGCTTACACCAGAGGGAGAGCAATAATTCTAGAGCCATTTTTTACAGACAGCTCTAAACTATAGAGCTGTAAGGGTCCATTCACACGAGGTGCGGTTTGACTGCATTGGGAGGCTACTCCAGCACAGTCCCATCACAAGAAAAGGCAAAATGACTTGTCTCCAATGTGCCTGGTTCCCACTACCAGGTTGCGGTGGTGTCTGGGTGGTGTGCACTGAAGGAAAAAAGTACAGCCCGCTATACTTTTTTTCAGCAAGTGCGAGGCAATCCACCGCCTAGCATCGCACACAGCCAATAGAACTTAATGCATGTCACTGGGCAATGTAATTCATTGCTGGTGTGAATGGACCTTTAAGGTTTCTAAAGCATTGCTTGTTTGATTATCACAGTCTTACCTTTTACATTTTGCAAAATAATGGGGAATGCACTAAAATTAATTTTACTGTATTTTTTAACTGGAAATATAGGTCTGAAAAACAGTTGTACAACTACAAATATCCAGCAACAAAAAGTGCAACTAAGATACTTTTATTCTACATAATATTTTTTCAGGCTTTCAGGTTTTCAGGCCAAAAATGTGCACCATAGAAAATGTTTTTCTGGGGAATAAAGCAACACTAGGGGGTTACATGTTTCTTATTTTTACATAAATGATTATACACAAAATAATGGATCAACTGAAAACAGGCATAATAAAAGACAAAGTGAGAATGAATTTTCCCAGCAGGGGCATTGATTCTAACCCTTCCCTGCTACCTCAACTTAAAAAAAAAATGGCCAGGTTGGAGTCCTGCATTACGTAATAAATTACTTAGTAAATGTAGTACTTACTGGTCTCCATTGAAAGTTGAAGTAAAATATCAAGGACGCTGGAAATTAGTCCTCTATTGGTGACATGTAGGAGATTTACAGCCATTGGCACAGCCTGATACTCCAAGAACAATATTCTTCCCTCATCACATTTCAGGTCCATGCAAAGGGAATCCAAGGCCTGAGCTAGGTAGTCCACTGAAAGTAATATAATAAGCATTTGACATACTGGACAAAATATATATATATGTCTGCATAGTACAGCGTATGAAAATCTATATGAAACTATATAGGTGTACTTAGGTCTGCTAAACTACAGGATGAATGATGCAGATGGTGATAAGGTTGTATCTGTTTGAAACCTAAAGCTGGATACACACTATACAATTGTCTTTAGATTTTTTCCTTTAGATTTACCAAAACCTCCTAATACGAGGTCAGACCTAGTCACTTTTAATTTGTATGCAATCAGGCAGGCCCTTGCACTACATAGTTAAAGGTAAATCTAAAGGAAATCTAACAACAAAAGTTGTATAGTGTGTATCCAGCTTTACTTTGAGAAGTCTTACTGCTACAAGCAGAGGAGCTGTCAGGAAGGATCAATTAGCCATGGCTCTTTTAAACCACAGAAAAGTCCCGCAAAAGGTAGAGGTTCTCTGTAGAAGAGTTGCTGTTCCACAATAGGGCTCATTTATGACAGAATTGCCTAATTATTTTGTAGGACCTTTTTATAAAAACTCTTGACATTATGGTTAAAGGTTACTTGACGTTAGTCGTGAAGGGCATCTGCTCTCTCCTCTTTAAAATCTTCTTTTACACAATGGGGAAAAGAGGAATCTTTAAAAGAAAGTCCTCTTGCTCAAATGACCTGCTGCATAAATCTGGCTGTGTAAGGCCCAGTATCACACAGCCTCTTCCTGTGCAGTCTAGCTGTCATGTTTATACCAATAGATTTTATTTTCTGACATAGAAGGCTGGCATTGTAATGCCTTCATAGCCACTGCAACACTGCAGCGTAGAGACACAATGTATAGTAGGTAAAAAACAAAACAAAAGAAAGAATGTAACTTAAAATTGTATGCCCTCTTACTTCAAAAACAGATTAATAAGTACACCTAATGTTTTACACTCTATATTGTAAGGTAAGAATTACACCTTTGTGATGTGGCACAGTTACGCACATGTTAACATAATGTGCGGTAATGCAAGTTACATGAGTTATTGCATTGTGGGGCCATTTATTGTGAATGAAAATGCAGCTCTGATGCAGACAACAAAGCACGGTAAAGCATGACCATACCTTTTCAAGCATCAGAAAAATTGGCTTTTTTGACTTACCGTAAAATCCATTTCTCTGATGTTCATTGACGGACACAGCTCCTGTCATTCTTGACCATTGGGTTATGCTGCCCCCTACAGGAGTAGGACACTAGGCAAAAAAAAAAAAAAAAAAACTTGTGGCTACACCCATGGGCAGTCCCAGCAGGTATACTCCTTCCTGCTATAGTTACTCAGTTTTGTTACAAGCAGTATCAGAATTATAACTCCACAGAGGGGTAGGTGCTGTGTCCGTCAATGAACATCAGAAAAATGGATTTTACGGTAAGTCAAAAATCCCATTTTCTCTTTTGTTCATTGACGGACACAGCTCCTGTCATTCTTGACCATTGGGACCTCCCAAAGCAGTGTCAAATATGAGGGGTGGGAAACAGCAAAAAATTCCCAAGCCTAAATAGTAGCCGCCAACCAGGCGACAGGGGCTCAAACAACTGGAGCCCACCTGAAAAAACATTACACCCTCAAAGAGGATCAGGTCCTCTTAACAGCAGCCTGCACAACCTTGCAGCCAAAGGAAGCATCCACAGATGCCAACACATCATAAAAGTGTGCACCGACGACCAGGTGGCCGCCCTGCAAACCTGCATCACTGACGCTTGATGACGGAAGGCCCAGGAGGCACTAAGCGCCCTAGTAGAGTGCGCCTTGACAGGGAAAGGAGAAAACCTGACCCCTGATGGAATAGGCCTGAACCACCATCTGTCTAAACCATCTGAAAATGGTCGCAAAGGAAGCGGACAACCCTTTGCAAGGTCCATCCGTGAGCACAAATAAGAGTCTGACTTTCTGAAAGACTCCGTAGCTGACAGGTACACCGAATTGCCCGGACCACAACCAGGGAATGCAAGGCAATTTCCTTTGGATGTTTAGGGCTGGGACACAGAGAAGGCAACACAATGTCTTCATTCAAATGAAAGTCAGAGACCACCTTAGGAAGGATTGATGGACAGGGGCGAAGCACCACCTTATCCTTGTGAATCACCAAGGTACGTACCAGGGAGTGTGTGGGCAAAGGTCGTTGGAAGACCGGCAAAGCCAATACCTGGCCCTTGATGGTACTCAAGGCCAAATTCTGTTAAACCCCCCGTTGAAGGAAGGTTAAGATCTGAGCCCCTGAGAAGGAGCGAGGATGAACGCCAAGAGACTCACACCACACAATGTACGCCTTCAACGTACGATGGTAGATCTTCCTAGAGGTAGACTTCCTCGCTTTTAACAACGTAGGAATCACCGACTGACAAACCTCTAGCACCAGACATTCAACAGCCAAGTCGTCAAAGCCAGCGAATGTAAAGCAGGATGGAAGATCGGTCATTGGGACAGCAGATCCTTCCTGAGAGGAAGCTTCCAAGGAACGTCGGGGACCAGCCGCACTAGATCGGTGTACCAGGCCCGGCGAGGCCAGTCTGGTGCCACTGGGATGACCAGAATCCCTTCTGCCTCCATCCTGCGTAGGAGTCTGGGCAGAAGCTTGAGGTGAGAAGGCGTAGAACAGATGATACTGACCACCACGGAGCCACCAGCGCATCTGTGGTGTCTGCCAGAGGATCCCTTGACCGAGCCACAAACCTCTGCACCTGTTGAGCAGAGACGCCAACAGATTCACCTCGGGGGTGCCACACCGGAGACACAGCTGATGAAACACCTCCAGATGAAGGGACCACTTCCCTTGGTCCAACGCCTGCCTACTGAGGCAATCCGCCTGCCAATTTTCCACCTCGGGAATGTGTACGGCAGAAAGGACTGGAACGAACCGTTCTGCCAACCTTAGAATGCTGGGTATCTCCAGAGCCGCCAGGACACTTCTTGTGCCCACTTAGTGATTGACAAAAGCCAGGGCCGTGGCATTGTCCAATTGAATGCGCACTGGGCTTCCCTGAAGAAGATCCGTTCAATGATCCAGACACAGTCTGGTTGCTCGGTGTTCCAGGACATTGATCTGTAGTCTGGACTCTTCCAGTGTCCAGATCCCCTGAGCAGAATACCTGCAGAGGTTGCCTCCCCAGCCAGACAGGCTGGCATCCGTGGTGACCACTGTCCAATACAAGGGGAGAAAGGATTTCACCAGCCGATGCGCCGGAGAGAGAAGCCACCATATCAAGGACTCCTTTGTTCCCCAACTTAGCCAGATACGATTGTCCAGAGACTGCTGAGTCTTGTCCCATTTGATCAGAATCTCCCTTTGCAGGGACCTCGTATGAAACTGTGCAAACCGAACCGCCTTGAAGGTAGATACCATCAGGCCCAGCATCCACATGCAAGTCCAGAGGGATGACCCCATTTGTTGGACAGCAAGAAGGGAATTGCAGCCTGCAATTTCTGGAGTTTGTCCAGAGGAAGCAGCACTCTGGCTATGGCCGAGTCCAGAGTCAGGCCCAAAAAGTCCAGCTTTGTGGCCAGAACCAGGGCAGACTTCCGAAAATTCAGAATCCAGCCGAACTCCCGCAGTGTTCGTATCTTGGTCTCCAGGTCTCCACCAGAGCAGAGGGAGACTCTGCTCGCAGAAGGAGATCGTCTAAGTAGCCCAGTACCGTGATCCCCCGTTGGCGTAGCAAGGCTAGCACCGGAGCCAACACTTTTGTGAAGAGCCGAGGAGTGGAGGCGAGAACAAAGGGAAATGCCACAAACTGATAATGCCCCTCTTCTACAACAAAGCAGAGAAAAAGCTGGTGACTGGCACATATTAGAATGTGAAGATATGCATCCTTGATATCTATAGAGGCAAGGAAATCCCCGAGGCAGGGATGCCACCACAGTTCGAATGGACTCCATTCTAAACTTCTATACCTGCACAAATCAGTTTAGCTCCTTGAGATCAAGGATTGGACGCACTTTGCCTGCCTTCCTGGGAACGGAGTAGAAAGTAACCCTAAAAACTTTCCGAAATTGGAACCAAGACAATCACCCCTTGAAGGAACAGGTCTTGTACTGCCCCATACAGACCCTGTAACCGGTCTGGGGACAGGCACAGGTTGGAAGGAAAAAAACCTTGACGAGGGACAAGAGCGAAACTCAATCTTGTAGCCGGATCAAATGACTTTGTGGACCCAATTGTCTTGCACCAGGGAAGTCCACGGGCCTGGAAACCAGCGAAGACGTCCCCCCACCCCTGATGCAGGCGTGGGCTCACCATCATGCATGAGGAGCCTTGTCGGCGAGTCTGGAGAAGCCTGCTCTAAGCTTGCCAGACCAGGTTCGTTTGGATCCGCCAGAGGAGGCCCTGAAAGGCTTCGAGTCCTTATTAGTCGACCCTTAGGGACGAAAAACTTCTCATGAGCCGAGAAGAAAGGGCCACGTCTACGACGAGGTTCCTTGCCCTTAGTAGCCTGCGGAAAAAAGGTACTCTTCCCCCCTATGAGACCGTTAATGAGGTCATCCAGGGTAGCTACAAACAGACGATCTCCTTGAAAAGGGAAGATTAGTCAAGGCCTTTTTAGAAGTCTGGTCCGCAGACCAGCATTTGAGTCAAAAGACATGCCGAAGGACCACCGCCAAAACAGAGAGGCGAGCAATCATGGGAGCCGGGTCCAAAGAGGCATCACAGATAAACTGTAGCCCCTGAACCAGCTGGTCCACCAGCTCAAAGGCAGGAGAGAGTCGTTTTCCCTCCAGGTCACGACGTAGAAGCTTAGCCCACTCGGTCAGAGTTTGCAACACTAGGGCAATGGTAAATATCGGCCTCATTGCTGAACCAGTTAAGGTATACATAATGCGGGCCACAGCCTCCGACTTCTGGTCAGCCGAATCCTTAAAGGCCAGGGACTCTTCCACCGGAATCATGGTTGCCTTGTTTAATCTGGAAACTGGAGGGTCCACCACTAGTGGCACAGTCCACTTCTTAAGGAGGGACTTCTTATAGGGGTAATGCCTAGTAAAACGCTTAGGAACCCCACGGGGATGCTTTGGTTGTCCCCACTCTTTTGCGACAATTCTGTCAAAGTAGGCAGGGAAAGGAGACACCTTTGACGCTCTGGATGGCTTGTGAGTGCCAGAGGGTACCTGCGCCTCCGTCAGCAGCATCCTCCAACTTTAGGGTCCCAAGCACAGATAAAATCAGTGTATCTACCAGCGCCTTCTCGTGCACGGTCGCAGACGTGGAATAATCATCCTCACTGTCAGAGGATTCCAGGCGTGTGGTCGCAGAACCTGCAGGGTTACCCATGTCTGCGGCAGCTGAATCAGATTCAGGATCTGATGAAACATATGAGACAGGGGAAGGCGGGGGGCGCTTTTTGCTAGCCCGTCGCCCACAAGCCGCCTCCACCTGAGACACAAGGGACTGCAGGACCGCAGTCAGTGCATGGATGGATGGATGGTTGGGACCCAGAGAGGGGATCAGGTGGGGAAACTTGCTCCAAAGACTCCATGAGTCACCAGAGGGACCCCACAAAAAAGTGTCACACACTGCTAAGGGACAACCCCCACCGCATTGGCAGTAACACCAGGTCACCAAGCACAAGGCACAGAGCGATCCTCAGCAGAGAGGGAGAGGACCCCAACAGACTCACCACCCGCTGACACAGGCACCTGCAATCACCAGGAGAATCTGCACTACACATGCGGCGATCAGGAAGCTAAATGATCCAGGAGTCAGCAGGGAAGGAGGAGGGGCTCCCACCGCTGAAACTGCCGCCCACGGGGCTCCACTGTCATGGCCGCCGCTATTTGCAATGCAGACCACAAGAAAATAGTGCTGGACTACACAAACATGGCCGCCGTGTATAGGAATACACAAGGCTACAACAAAATGGCGGTTCCGCACAGCGCCACGAGGTCTATAGGGACATAGAAATCGGGACACCAGGCCTCAGGACAAATCCAGGCAGGAAAGGGGGCCCTGGCAGGAGCCCCCACCAGATACAACCCCCCACCAGATACAACCCCCCCTTTAGCCAGTCGATCATCCGGTCGCCGGCGCCCCCCCCCCAATCGCCAGTTTGCGCTCTGCCCACATTCCAGGAAAGTGGTCAGACCACCCCAAAAAAATACATCCCCAGGGTATGTGGAGGGGGGGGCAAGATGAGGAACTTGGCGGGGGGTGCCTGCGGGAAGGAGGGGGACCTAGGGGTCCGATCGTCCCAAGGAGGAGCCCAAGTACACGCCAAAACCCTCCAGGGGTAGAGGGGGGACAGCTACTCACCATACCAGGAACCACGTGGGTACTGCTCGCTCCAGGAAGATCCTCCTCTCCATCGAAATGGGGGGCTATCGTCCAGGAGATACGCTGCGACTCAGGCCGAGGCCAGGTCGTATGCAAACTCGCAGGGCTAGCCCCCCTTCCAGTGGGTCCATGTCCCGGCCTGCGCGCTCGCTGGCCAGACTGGGGTGACCACTGGATCTAGATTATCCAGCCCGTCAGTTGATTGTAGATTTCACAGGAAAAATCCAGGAGGAAAAATGTTTCTATCTAAAAATTTTTGCCAGGACCAAAGATCCCAGCAAAGAACTAGGTCCTTGCTCCTGACTAGGCAGAAGAAAACTGAGTGACTGTAGCAGGAAGAGAGAGTATACCCCCTGGGACTGCCCATGGGTGTAGACAGAAGTTTTTTCTGCCTAGTGTCCTACTCCTGTAGTGGGCAGCATAACCCAATGGTCAAGAATGACAGGAGCGGTGTCCATCAATGAACGAAAGAGAAATATTCTGAATTGTACATGTACAATCCTTGCAGATAGCGGTTTATTGCATACCACAAGAAGAGACTATATGTAAAAAAGCTGACAATTCAGACAAAGTGGTGATTCACCTAAAAGGTTAGTCCCCTCCTAAGAGATATTTTTAATATAAGTATACCTTGGTGGGCTGAGTCTAGCCTTTCCTTCTTCAATAGGCTGCCTTAACTCAGTGCATGTACATTGCTGGGCATGTTATCGAGTAAAGCCCTTGTAACACCTAAGCATTTCAATGTCCAAAACCTCATATTATACATTGGAAACTGTTCGCATATGTGCACTCAGACACCTGTAGCTCGAAGTTCGAAGCTGCAAAAGATACACGAGCCGATTTTGAGGCAGATGTGGTTTTTTTTGCTCCCATAAACTACAATGGGCATGCCTGAAAACGCCTAAATCAAGTGTTTTTTTTTATTTTATTTTTTTAAGGCGTATTTCAAGCATTTTTAAAGCTGTAAGAACTGGTCTCCCCTAGTGGTTTTCAATGGCTGAAAGAAAAACATCTGAAGCTTGAACACACATGTAAAATGCTTGTATATGCATGCAAATCCCTCAACGAAAAACACCTGAAAGAGCCTGAAAAAAAACGTAACTCCAGGCATTTTTTTTTTTCATGCAGTGGAGTGTGCCCCCACTGCATGGGTTAACTGCTTGTTTCTGTCTAAGGGATTGGAGAGCCAAGCTATACTCACCTAATCCTATGATCCTCCCAGGGCAAGATTGGTCCCTGCAGCGCTTGCCTCTCCTGAGTCCAGCGGTCATGGGTGGTAGAATGTTCCTGATGTCATCATGGGGCTCCAAATGTGAAGACATCAGGAACAGTCCACCGCTGGACGTGGGGGGAGCACCGTTTTCCGTTGCAGTGTAACGCACCTTCCTATTTAAATCCATTGAAAATATGGCAAAAACTCAGTAAAACACATCCCGGTTTGCGGTTTTAATGTGGTTTTTGAGTCACACAACCTATGAAAACTGCGGTAAAACCGTGACACAATCAGGGTAAATTTTTGGCAAAATCGTGTGCATTTTTCGGTGGCCATTCGGTGGTAAAATGTCGATAACCCTATTTTCGGCCGACATATCAGTGTATCTCTAATGTAGGCCATTCATGGTTTGAATTTTGAGCGGATTTTCTTTTAAATCAGAGATTTAGTGCGTTTTGTGACTCGATGGTGCCAATATTGACTCCGAAATTTGACCAACAACGCCTTCAATTTCTCCTCATGTTGCTATGGAAAATAAATTTTTTCGTGGCTGGGAATCTTCTTTTCTTTCCAGTTCACAGCTCATGTGCATTTCTTTTTCGATTATATTTCTCGCATGATTCTCCCATCATTGATTAGATATTTATTTGTTTTTTAAAAACATTTCCAACATGCCCGATCACTCAAACTTTATGGTCATGCGAGAATGTGCCGTTGCTGCGGCCCACTAATGCTGCGAAATTCGGACGAAAATTCTTAGTTACAATTTTCGAAAGAAAGAAAATTCTTTTGAAATTTGACCCATGTATGGCCGGCTTTACTCATACCAAAAATAGTTGATGGCATATCTAAAAAGGAGATTGTACAATCAGGTTGTAACATGTATCATCAGTTAAAAAAAAAGTTCTTCAACAGACAGCCATTTATAATGGCCATAATAAAAGGCATAACAGAAATTCTGATGAGGATACAGAAAATCCTGAGAATATTACTGTTGGTATATGGTATGGTATGTGTATTTTAAAATTCTTTGAACTGCCATAACCCAGTAAAGAGATGGTAATTAAAAACAATTTAGTTGGTTTCTAAAAGTCAAGGTAATGTAGCTAATAATTTTGTTAATATGAGAGAACAGATCAGCATGAAGCTTTCTGACAATGCAGTTAATGCAGTGGAATATATTCCCCTTTTGTTTTAATTGAGCTCTAATTCCAAGAAAAGATTGTGTCATGCCCATATTTTATTTTACAGAACCCAAAAATGCTTACCTTGTGTTACAGTTTTGAGAACAACCAGTGTTGAAATAAATCGGAGTGGTAAATTATTACTCTTAAAAAAAGCTACAGATTTCGGCTTGCGCTCAGTGCCATTATCTTCCATGGGATTACACAAAACTCCTTTAAATGTTTCATCGCCAATTCGCCTTAGAGTTGAGGTCATGGTGGACTGTGTTCATTAGAAAGGGAGAAATGTAGTGTAAAACAATGAATGGAGATCCTAACATAATGAATAAACATATAAAAGAAGTGACAGTTACTGTGTGAATTTAAAATACTGCTACGTTATATCAGTCCAAAAGTAGATTTATATTCTTAAATCTACAGAAACTGGGTTACAGAAGTCCAGCTAGAAGTATAATTAACTTTACCTGTGTTGCAGAATCAAGCTGAACTAGAGTCCAATATGTAAACCTCATGAATGATAAATGCATCTTGGCATTGACATATGGCATCCATTCAAACTGCTCCACAATAATAGGCAGGGCCTAAAAAACAAAATTAAAAAAAATACTATAAAAAAAAAAAAATACTATGCTAATTTTTTTTTTTTTTTTTTTTTTACAAAAATGGCTAAATGCCAAAAAGTTATTCCCACTTCATTCCCTAGCCAAGCATTTCATAACCAAGCCCATGATAAGGGAAAAAACAGGCCTCTAGGTTCCTGACAGAAGTTAAAGTGATTTTAAACCCTTATTTATTTTATTTTAACAACAAAAACAGGTTATACTTATCTGCGTTCTGCAATGGTTTTGCACAGAGCAGCCCCAATCCTTCTCTTCTGGGGTCCCCCGCCGGTGCTCCTGGTCCCTCCCTCCTGCCGAATGCCCCCACAGCAAGCAACTTGCTATAGGTTTATCCGAGCAGGCTTGCTCCCGAGCCGCTGCTCTTTGTATCCATAGACACACAGAGTGCGGCTCTGCCCCGCTCCCTCCTCACTGGCTGTGACTGAAAGCAGCAGGAGCGCTGTCTCTGGGCCTGAGGGGTAAGAAAGCCGAGAGAGCTTCTGTCCAGGTTACCTCTATAATCTACAGAACACCTTCCCCTAGGTGGTGATGAGGGGAGGGGGAGGTGTTCTGTAGTCCTAATAAACTTCCTGTCTTATGGGGACAATGCTGCTTTTCAATACAGTACAATGTCATCCTAGAAGAGGAAGTAGATCACTGGTTTTTCACAGAGCAGTCCCCGCTCCTCCTCCTCTAGGGTCCGCCGACAGTGTTGTTGGCCCCTCACTTCTGTCAAAGTCTTCCATAGCAAGCAGCTTGCTATGGGAGCTCCTGAACCACTGCTCTGTGTGTCCATTCACACACGGAGCGCAGCTCGGCCACGCACCATCTCTCTCTTCGGCTAACTGGCTGTGACAGAGTAGTGGGAGCCAATGGCTCCTGCTGCTGTCTCAGCCAATGGGGAGGAAGAGACCCAGGAGAGCAGCTGCTCTTGTGTACATCGCTGCATCGAGTTGGGGATAAGGTACGTACTGTGGGATGGGGGGGCTGCACACAACCTTCAGCCTTTACAAACCCTTTAAAGCCAGAAAAGATCAACCCTTACCCCCATATTAACCACAACAAAGAAAAATTTTGGAGTGGTATTGTACTTTAAATCACGTTTTTTTTTCCCTCAGAACTCAAAAAAAAAAAAAAAAAAAGGAGAACTGCGTTATCCAAATCAGTCCTTCTCAAGGAATGTTACAAAACACATGCCACAACAACATGAAATAAAGCATCTCTTAGTCCCGGGTTCACACTTCTGCGATGCGGGAATGCTGCGAATATGCAGCATGTTCCCGCATCGCATCCGCACCACTTGCAGTTCACACTGCCATATGCGATACGCAGGGGGTGTCAATTAAAAGTTAACGACACCCCCCAGTTGAGATAACCACCATGTGATCCGATTCTGCTGCGGATAAAAAAAAAAGGGTCATGTGCGTGTTTAGTGCAATTGCGGTGCGAATTCAGCCGTACAAAATGTATGGCTGAAATTTGCACCGCACAGAGATCGCATGTAATTTAGGAGCAGTGCGCTCCGAATTACATGCGATCTCTGTGATCGCACTAATGTGAACCGGCCCTTATACACACACAGGACCATCGGAAAGCTGGGAATAGTTGAAACAGTTCAAACCCAAAGAAACTTCTAAAATTAAAACATCAATTTTGCTTAAAGAAACATATTGCCACATGACTTTGCAACATTTTTAACCAGGAGGAACCCTTAAAATAACTTTCTGGTCTCAAGGAAGCAAATAATTACTACGGTATATCTACAGCTCACTGTAAATGAGTGCGATGGTCAGTGGAGAGAATTCTCCTTACATTGATGGCCAGGGGGACGGATGCCCCCCCCTTACAGATACTGTATCTAAAAAGATCACTGGTTTCAGTAGTTACTTATCTGAGGATCAGGAACAGCTTATTGCTCAGGGACCCCTAACAATCTTTGGATGAAGGAAGAACCCTGGTTAAGAAAGGATGTATTGGACTGTGTATTATAAAGCTGGTGGTACACTGTTAAGGGGGTGCTGAATGAAAAAAGATAAAAAACGGGGTGGATGAAGGAATCCCCATCAGGACAGGACTTGCTGCTGTCAGAAAACTGATCAGTAGCAGCAGCTGCTGATTGACAAATGTGACAAACATTTTCCAGCATGTCCCTTTGACAGAAGTTGATCAATCAGCTTCTGTAGAGCGGGGACGGCCACTGACATTTCCTGCTGAACGGGACAAATTTCGATCAGTGTACAGCCAGCTTGAGTATATGAAAACTAGAAATTAAATGTGTATATGCAATGCATAGTTGCCTGTGGAAGCTGTGGAAACTGTAAGAACAAAACAAGAGGCTTATCTCTGCATTCAAAAGCAGGTGATCTGAGATAATGTCTATCCCAGCTAATTAACTTTAGTCCAGCTTTGATATCCTAACAATATCTGCTGTAATAATATCACACAAAGCCCATTTCTAATTTAAATATGCATCTGCAACTAATTTGTATTGTACCTTTTGAGCGCTCTGTGCAACAAGACAAATACAGAACTTAAAAGAGAAGTGCAGGAAATCAAAATAACAATTATACTCACCTAGCTGGATGCAGCATTGATCCGATGCTGCAGCTGTCCCTCACCGCCTTTACACCGTGAACTGAATGATCAAAGACCACTGGACATTCAGTTCTTAATTCTGCTCTAAACACAAGAGTGGTGATTGTCAGTCAAGAGCTAGGTGCTCCGGCCCCTCCAGCTCTCACTGGAGCACCAGACTGTGGAGGGAGCACGAGCGGCTGGCTCAGGCTTTCAGCAATGCACTGAGAAGCTAAACCAGCTTCCAGTCATAAATCTGGGCAGATTCCAACATTATTGTTGGGATTCCTGAAGATCTCGGATCGACTCTGTGACATCAGCTGACAGTGGGCTTTAGATTAGGGTGGCCGCAATCTGTTTGTATAGACAGCGGGCTTTAGCCCACTTTCGGATGATTCTGGGTCACAGGAGTGCTTTTATTTCTGCACTCCTGTGACCCAGAATTAGCCAACA
Source organism: Pelophylax lessonae (assembly GCF_965119305.1). Classification (NCBI taxonomy): domain Eukaryota; kingdom Metazoa; phylum Chordata; class Amphibia; order Anura; family Ranidae; genus Pelophylax; species Pelophylax lessonae. The sequence goes on from NC_138769.1 coordinate 439,278,990, forward strand.
GCGGGCTAAAGCCATCCATCCATAGGAGAAATATGGCCAAAAGAGTTTTGGCCATAGTTCTTTATTTAACGTGCATTTGTGCTCAAGCACAGTGAACTGAACATTTCTGGCAGGATAAGGAACAGTGCTTTGTTGAAACCTGCAGCTCTAGAAGAGCATCATAAAATGTTGTAATAAGCTTACCTTGGCACACTTTTCCTGCACACAGTTTACGGGCAATTTGTCTGTGCATAATGGCTTGTCTCCGCTTCTACTTTCTTCCGATGCATACATCCAGTCCATAAGAAAGGTTAAGAGTTTGTATACTTGCATATTGGTAGGAATCTGCAAAATGGCCAACATGTTATTTTCATTTGTGTACTGTGCACATTAAAAAAATAAATTGAGACAATTTATGCTGATAATATGCACTGCTTTTTAACACAAAGAATAAAGACAGTTTGACCTTGCTTGACTTCCCTTGCATTAAGATGCTTAATGCTGCCAAGATCTGATGGAGCTGCCTGTGCATGGTATGAGACACCATAAAGTACTGAAACCTCTGTCACAAAAAAAACTAAAATGTTTGCTAATAGCTTTAAAGAGAACCAGTTGCAATATGGCTTATGCAAGATTTAGAATACCCCCTGTTAAATACTTATTACTACACAGACTAACTAAGAAAGGTTTGCCCCATATTAGGCTGCATCTACCTTGTCCTTATCCAAACTAAGTCAGGGGTTTAAGATCACCAGAAGTCTGGAAACTGATGTCAAAACTTGACAGCTTCTACATGTATGCATTCCATTTTATAAGGTACCAATTGTTCAAATAGCCTCGGACTCCCTTATTTGAGCTAACCAGGGAGTCAGACAGAGTAAAAAATGAAAAATAAAATAAAAGGAAAAATAAAATTTCATAAATAAGCATGTACCTATAATTTAAGATGGAAAAGCATAACTGTGATTGGTTCTTATAAAATATTATATTAAAAGGAAGGAATTCTTCTTAAAATTATGGTGTAATGTGAAGAGAAAACAAAATTAGGCCTCATTCACACTGACATTGTCAAACCTCATTTAGATGCATATAGAGGACATTTCTAAACACACATAAATGCATGTAATATTTTTTAAATGGTCCCATACAAACTAAGTTTACCTGCAATTAGGTGCAGTAAGTTTAACTGCATTGAGAGAAAATAGGATTCTGAGAGCTGTAATCCAATCAGAAATTCTAAAATGTGGTTGAACCTGCTTTAAAAGGAAAGAAAAAGTGATCTGCGCTGCATAAAATGTTATTTACACATCCCAGATCCCTTCTCCTGCTTTTATAAAAAATATATGTAAGAATAAAAGGGTGAATGACGTCTAAATAAAGCTACCAATGCAGAAAAGGGAGAAACATTTTATAAACATTTGAAGCTTGACCACCTTCAACATTTTGAAAGTTAGCACAGATCTAGTGGGCACTTGTAGGCAGTCTTCTTTTCGGGAAATGCCAACAAATAATGGCTACCCCAAAAAGCAGTGGCCATTAGTCATGCGAGAGGATGACAGCTATAACAATATGCTGCATAATACATCACATTACAGTGTTATATAGTAACAAAAAACCTAACCCTCCAACCATTAATAAGATTATTAAAACTTTACTTACACAGCACCAACATATTTCACAGCTACCTACAGAAAATCTCACATTACAAATTATAAACACAAAATATATAACTTGTAGCCCGTATAAGAAAATTTCAACTTACCATAGCTTTTTGGGGAACAGGAGCTTTTTCCGTCTTATAAAATTTTGGTTCCCGTATGACCTGAGAGACCTCTTTGCATTTCTGTACTGTAAGAAACGCTTGCTTTTTCTGAAAAACATACAGCTTACATTAGCAACATGTTTCAACTGGCAAGGTAAAATACACTGATTAACAACAATGCTATCACAAAGATTGCTTTAAAATGTAGATTTTTTATGGTAAATTAGAGAGAAAGAAGAAAAAAAAAAATAAAACCTACATGATCATCTCCCAAGATGGGGATATAACCACAGTGGCCATGGTGTAATCCTAGAAAGTCCCTGTTTCTGTTTCTTTTGTTGTCGTCACTTGTTGGTTTGGGATGATGTCATTGCCTGTCTTTCCCATAATATATATATATATATATATATATATATATATATATATATATATATATATATATATATATATATATATAATGTGTTCCTATCTGAAGAAGGGCCTGATCATGCTAACCCGAAACAGTAATTATGGGATACTTTTTTGTATGTTTTTTCTTTTTGTTGGAATACATTTTATGTGCAGCAATCCTTTCAACTTTTTTCTATCATAGTATACTTATAAAAATTACTCATTAAAAATCTATGTGTTATTGTCAATTAGCATCAAGACTTTAACAACAAATATAAATGGAATATCATTTCTAAGTACGCCTGTGCGTGGGCCATGTTTGCCCACATGGGGATGCACAGGTGTTCTGTGCCGACAGTCCCATTAGGTCAATTGGGACACAGTGGCTGAACTAATACAGGCATTGCTCCCGATTCAATAGCTACGTAGGCGCAGGTGTGGATCATCGAATGCGGACAACGAGCAGTCGCTGCGTCTCAAGTGACATAAATGGGATTTCCTGCACGGGGATGCATGAACATCTGTGCATCCATACGGGGGCAAACATGGCCCTTGCACGCACTTGCATTTAAAAAGTATGGCCAAAACTTTTTTTTTGCCAATACATCTATTCTGGTTCACAGGGGTACATTAAATTTCTGCACTCCTGTGACCCAGATTTAGCCAACAACAGGCTGAAGCCCCTGTGAGCTGACATCACACAGCCAATTAAGTCTCTGCAGGAATCCTGACTAAGGTTGGGATCCACCCAGATTGTCAGGTGGCTCAGCCCCTCAATCAGCCACTGAGAGCTTAAGCCAGCTGCTATCACCCCCTCCACAGCCTGGAACTCTAGTGAGCGCTAAAGGATCAGAGAAAGGTGCCGGTGACAAACAGTTAATACTCTCTGCTCAACGAAGACTGAGAACTGAGTGATCAGTGGTCATGTTATCACTCAGTTCTCGGTCTTAGAGCGAGAAGGGCACACAGCTGCAGCATCTGGTTGACACTGCAGCCATAGAGGCAAGTATGTACATTTGTTTTTTTGCTATCCCACACTTCTAGTTCAAGTAAACAAGGTCTTAAACTTGGCTTTCAGTTTGGGGGGCAACACAAAGCACAGCACAAAAGCACCTTTTTTGCACGTGTGAATGGGATAGTAGGAAAAATAAAAACTATTACCAGTTCCAGGTAAGAAAAGGGATAATTGGTCCAGTCAAAAAGATTTGACTTCCTCCTTTGCCCATCAGACATGAATTTATGAAAAAACTCTAAAGGCTTAGGGTTTTTTTTACCTTAAAGTGATTGTAAAGGCAGAAGGGTTTTTTATCTTAATGCATTCTATGGAGCGCCAGTGGGGGACTCAAGAGGAGGAGGATCAGGGCTGCTCTGTGCAAAACCACTGCACGAGCAGTTAAGTATATTTGTTATTTAAAAAAAAAAATATATAAATAATAATTAAAAATAATGGTTTACAATCACTACATATTTTCCAAAATTAGTAGCTAATATTACCCCCTCCTAGCCCTTTAAGAGGTCTAAAAGCCAGCAGGCGGAGGCGGGCATTGGGGTCATGTAACCGCTGTGATTGCCTATCACAGCAGTCATATTATCGAAAAGCTCCCATTTGAAAGTATGCATCGGGAGAGATTACCAATCCACGCCAGCTACCTTGCTGGGAACGTGCAGGGAACACACTCTCAGCGTGGTTAAGTTGTAAAAACAGGGCTGCATAGATTCCGCTGCTCGGTGTCAAGGCTCATCCACTGAGGGGCTGAATATATGTGTACAGCTGGCGCCAAGGGGATAAGGAAGGTACTTTTTATGTCCTTAGATATGAGAAATTATATAAGTGACAAATTTAATGAAAGAGTTAAGTGAAAGCGATGGAAAAAAAAAGATACTTTTAAAAAAGGTACCCAAACATGACAAATTTTTATTAACATATCAAACTATATGAGCTCATTCACACCTACCCGTGTATGTTACCATGGTACACAGACAAAGAACAGTGTGAATTTAGCAATAAAAAAGTTCTATGGTCACATTATACATTTGAATTTTAGAATATAAGCAATGTAAAATAGCAATACAAACAGTTATTGCAATCCAAAAGAAGTTTATTTCAAAAATCTCCTTTATGGTGTGAGTGCTGCCAGTCTCCTGGCCATTTTTTTTTCCATCTCTTCCTGCATTCCTTGCATGCTTTGCAACTTCTCTATGGTTTACTTTTGATTTCTAAAGACTATCTATAACATGCCACCTTGCTGCCAGAAAGCAGCAATTTCTTTACAGACTGCAATCCAAAATGCCTCTTCTCAGCACCTCTGCAGCTTATGTAGCAGCCTCTGTGAATTATGTGACACAGCAGTGCAGATTCACTGGAACATAATTCAAGGGAAAAAAACGTATGGGATTCTTTAAAACTAAGTTTACAAAATGAAAGATCCTTCAGATAATTTAAATTCAATTTGGAAACTAATAGGATTTAAATACTGCAAATAATATTGACCATAGATACCTTTAAGAGGGACGCTGCTGCAGTTAAATTCAGCAGAAAAATCAAACAATACTTCCTTTTAGGTAATGTAACTAAAGTAAGATTTTATGCTATTTAAAAAAACTTCTCTGACAGAGAAATTCGAAAAACCATCTTCGATGTAAAGTGATAGTAAAGACGAATTCCAGGTATGGTATATTCTTACATAGTTATATTGGTCCAGCTTGGATTAATGTAACTATGTACAGAATCTCACAGGAGTACACCCCTCACATTTTTGTAAATATTTTATTATATCTTTTCATGTGACAACACTGAAGAAGTGACACTTTGCTACAATGTAAAGTAGTGAGTGTACAGCTTGTATAACAGTGTAAATTTGCTGTCCCCTCAAAATAACTCAACACAGTCATTATTGTCCAAACCGCTGGCAACAAAAGTGAGTACACCCCTAAAGTGAAAATGTTGGGCCAAATTAGCCATTTCCCTCCCCGATGTCATGTGACTCATTAATGTTACAAGGTTTCAGGTGTGAATGGGGAGCAGGGGTGTTAAATTTGGTGTTATCGCTCACACTCTCTCATACCGGTCACTGAAAGTTCAACATGGCACCTCATGGAAAAGAACTCTGAGGATCTGGAAAAAACCGAGCTGCAGCATGGTGGCCAAGACCATACAGCAGTGTAACAGGACAGGTTCCACTCAGAACAGGCCTAGCCATGGTCAACCAAAAAAGTTGAGTGCACATGCTTCGCGTCATATCCAGAGGTTGTCTTTGGCAAAAAGACGTATGAGTGCTGCCAGGATTGCTGCAGAGGTTGAAGGGGTGGGGGGCTCAGTCTGTCACTGCTCATGATCAGTCATATTTTTAACATCAACGCCAAAATTTCACGATTTCTGCCAGGGTATACAAATGTTTGAGCACAACTGTACATAGTTACATGGATAAAAGTTGGACCAATATAACTATGTAAAAATATACCATACCTGGAAATCATCTTTAAGATGTCAGTTTTTCTAAAGCCCTTTCAGAAGCTAATTATCACTTACTGAGTATACAGCTTCTTTATCTATTAATCCCTCCCTATGTTCTAGTTTAAATCGGTGCCATGACTGTTGCCCCAGTTTTCGTGCCTCAGGGTGGTTTCTTTCTCTTGCAGCATCCTATAGAGCCACCCTTGGATGCAGAAACTAGAGTTGTGTCTCCCTATGCTTTGTGTGCATTAATAGAAACACACATACCCATAACCTAGGGATAAGAATGCACTCCTCTGCTTCTCTCTCTTCTCCAAACTAACACTAACTGACCAATGTTCAGGGAAGCAGCACTGAGAAAGCCGGAGTAAACAGCTCTGAAAGTTGTAAACTGCAAGTGCTAGGGGAAGAATTTAACAAATAGCGTTTATTTTATCGTACTCAATGTCTAAAGCTAAATTGTTAAAGATTAATACGTTAAATGCTTTGTACACTTTCAAATGTTTTTGTCATTTTAATTAGATATTAATGTAGTTACAATCCCTGTATCATTTGCCTTACCATGTAATGATGCTTTTACGTGTTGTGGCTGCAGCTGGTCATGCCTGACAGAATTCCCTAGATCCATGTATTCATTCACCTAGCTTGTTCCTATTCACTACAAGGGACAGGCAAGTTCTCCGGCTCACAGCACCCAGTCCATTACAAATGTCTGAGTTTTAATGTGATTAAAAACACATCTCTTCCAGCACGGAGATCTCTGCTGGGTTGTGTATGTCAGATCTAATTACTTTCCCATTGAGCTCTGGAAGATTTTACCCACTTCATGATCAGGCCATTTTTTTGCTATTCCGCACTGCGCTACTTTAACTGACAATTGTGTGGTCATTCAACACTGTACCCAAACGAAAGTTGTATTATTAGACAAATAGAGGTTTCTTTTGGTGGTATTTGATCACCACTGTTTTTTTTTATTTTTTTGTAAATTAAAACGAAAAAAAAGGGCAAAAATTTAGAAAAAAAAACCCAATATTTTTTGCTTTATGCTATAAAACATATCCCATAAAAAAATCCCAATAAGTGTAAAAAGATTGATTTGCGTGAAACATATAGTGCCGACAAACTATGGTATATATTCTGGAATTTTTTTTTTATTTTTCTACTACTCATAGCGGAGCTCAAAATTTATAACTGGACTGCGATCTGACACGAACATCACCAGTGGCAATAATACAATGATCAGTGATACTACTATACATGGTCACTGTACTAATGACAATGGCTGAGAAGGGTTAACATTCTAGGAGTTAAATATGTGCCCAACTATGTATAATGTGTGTAAAGTGTGCTATGTTTACTAACTGATCTCTATGTTTTTAAAGCAGGGATGAGAAACACAGACCATTCCCTGTGTACAGAGCTCCATGTTGAATGTCAACACAAAGCTCTGGGCTGTGAATGTACACAGCCGATCAGCAGGTTCCAGGCGTGATCCATTGGCCAGGATTTGCCAAAGTGCTCAGGCTGTTGCTGGGGGGGGGGGGGGGGGGGTTATGCACGCGCCCTTAACCCAGAAGTAGGCAGCGTACGCCACTTTGCCCACTCGGCTGCTCATCCAAAGTACATTGCGGGTGGTCGCTAAGTAGCTATTTAGCTCTTAACTGAACCAGTACTAAGAGACCCAGGGATTGTGGGATATGTAGTTTCTTCACAGGAAGGGTCAGCGCTATAATTAGCAATTATAAAACTTACTTGCAGATTTTCCAGGCGCGACTGCACTTTTCTAGCTTGAATTTCCAGTTTCTTGTTTTGCTCACTTACTTCATTCAGCTGCAAAGACACAGAGAACACTTTATAGAATGCAGGATTTTATTCTGCAGATGGAAGCAACAGAGGGAAACCCCCCAAGGGGAAACGCACTTTAAAAAATTGCAGCATTAATAATGGAAATTTAAATGTAATGACTGCTTTTTCTGCACTCTGAAATTGAAAGTTAAAATGGTGCGTGCATTCATACATGCAAAACTGTGCCTTGTGGCTTTTTCTGGGAGGGTCATTCAGCTGCTGTGTGTGCAGAATTCCCTGTCACCTCATGGTCCCAGCTCTTCTGATCAAGCAGCTCAGAGGGCATAGGTTTTTCTCAGCTCCCTCTTAGCATGTCATTATATTCCTACATTTGCATAGGAGCCAGAGACATCACTGAACAGAACAGTGTGACTCCCCTTAGTCCTATACTATTTTCGTCCCTTCTCACTTGATAAAGGACTGCATTTAGTAAAACAAGTGACAAAAACCTGAAAAGGAACAGGAAAGAGGGAGGATTAGGGTGCGGAGAGAACCCCACACAGATTAACTTCTTGTAAGGGAATGACAACAACACATCCCTCAAATGATAGCATTCATTCACCACCTCCCATTATTGCTGTGGAACAAATTGCGCAAGATCGCATATAGATATTATGAAATGTGGATAATGCAAAAGAGCACACCAATTTTAACTTGCAATTTCAGAGTGTTTTCATTTAAAAGATACTTTAGCTCTCCTTGAAAAAAAATAAAAAACAAATCTGTTACAGCACAACCTTAAAATGGGGGGGAAAAAAAACAAAAACCTCCACAAACTTCACGATCTTAACCACTTCAATCCTGGGCACTTTCACCCCCTTTCTGCCCAGGCCAATTTTTCAGCGTTTAGCACTTTCGTACTTTGAATGACAATTGCACAGTAATGCAACACTGTACCCATATGAAATTTTTATAAATTTTTTTAGACAGAGCTTTCTCTTTAATGGCATTTAATCACCACTGGGTTTTTCTTTTTTTTGCTAAATGGAAAAATACTAAAAAAATTTGGGGAAAAAAAAAAAAAAAAAAAAAAAACACACGTTTTTTGTTTTGGTTATAAAATTTTGCAAATAAGTAATTTCTCTTGTTTACTGGTGTGTGCTGATGACGCTGTGCTGATGGGCACTGATAAGGAGGCACTGATGATCTGCACTAATGGGGCTGAATTGATAAGTATTGACAGCCTTGCTGGGTATTGGCTGTCCTCTCACACAGACAGCGCATGTGAGGAAAGCACTGCTGATAACCGACAAGTCTGTTTGCATGTGATCAGCTGTGATTGGACACAGATGATCACATGGTAAAGGACTGCCGTGATTGGACCTTTACTGCAATCAGTGATCAGCTGTTTCCAAAAGGACACAGCGGTCACAGAGCGTGCCAGATGCAAGCCCCAGAGGGCACACGTAAGGTGGGGTTCTGGGAGGGCCTCCTCCCATAACTGAAAACCTGCACTGTAGCCGTCTTTTAGCTATAGTACAGCAAGAATAGGTTCAACTTTGATTCACCAACACAGTCTCAAAATATCACTTACCATTAGTAACACCTAGCTAGGATTGGCACAACATAGTTTTATTTAAACTGCTATGTCCCAAACACCATTGTTAAAAAGTGAAAGTACAGCTACAACTATTTCTTTTTTGGATTTGGAAAGAGTAGGGGGTTAAAAACCTGTTGGGAAGTTTCCCCTTTACTTACTGCACAACAGAGAGGGTTGTTTCACATGGGCTTCAGCTTGTATTAGAGCAGTGTGAACAGCGAGCGTTGACAAAGAAATTGCAGAGCTTTCAGAAAGTTTTGTTGAAGATTTAAAGTACCATTAAACTCCTAAAGCCTGCTGAAGCCTATCAACAAGCGTCAAGAGTTTATTGGTACTTTAAAAGCTTCAACAAAGATTGCAGAGAGCTCTGCAAATGCTTTCTCAAAGCTTGATGTACACTGCTCTTCTACAAGCTGAGGCCTGTGTGAAAACAGGTTTAAAGTAAGAGGAAATCTCTAAAAAGTGAGGTGAATCCCCCTTTTAGACACTGATCACTAGATGATTTACCTTCAGCCCTTGTTTTGGGTAAAACTTTTACATTTTGGGTTTCCCATCGTTTTCTGTCTTAGCAAGCATGGTCACCAAGAGAGGGTGAATATCATTTGTGAAGACAAAGAATGCAATTAAAACATGACAGGTTTTTTTTAATCCTTCCCAATTCTATTAAAAAAAACAACAAATAAATACAGTTTTGTAAAAATATAGGTAGTTCATCTATAACTGCTTTGAATCTTGTATGGGCATGTACCCAAGCTGATTGAATGGTCAACTTGGGTACAACCAGCCTTTCGGATTTCACATGCAATTAATCACTGGCTCCCGGTGTTCTCCCGGCAGGGACGGCTTCCCTTGCCCTTCCTTGCTGGGAGAACACAATAGCTGTGCAGGAGGGATTCCCCCATCAAAACTAACTGTGTTGATGTGGGAATCAAGCGATTTTTGTTCATGCAAGAAAATCACTCTGTCTATAGCCTTGCCTTAATGGGTCAGGAGAGAACAATGAGGACTGACATTAATGGCTTTGTTTTGAAGAAAAATCTCTCTATTTGTGGTATTTTAGTTGCTCAGAAAGCATTAACGAAAAATGCAACAACATGACAGCCTGATAACTAGCATTTTCAAAAGTAGACCAGCAATGGCAGCTCTTTAAAATTCTGAACTTTGTACCAAACAGTAGAAGTGGTTTAAAATCAAGGGCCATTAGAATGCCTAAATTAACAATTGTACCTCTTCCACAATAAATTGGACAGGGCTTGGATATCGTTGTGGCTGTGCCCAGTCCCCTCAACTACATGACAGCACATCAAGATGCTCCTATTTCACAATGGGAATCAAGCTTTATCATATTTCAGACTACTAGTCCATAACATGGTGAGAAGGATGGGCTACAGACAGGTCTTTTTTGAAAACTTTTAGCAGGTATAATTGGAGACAAATGGCCCTTCAAAACTGTGTAGTTATCCCCAAAGAAAGGACATTTTTTTTCTAGGGATAAAGCATTTACACAGTTGTCCTATGTACACCAAGGACAACAACTAAAGCACAGCATAACCAGAGCATGAAACACTAATAAAGAGAACCAGTTTTTAGTCCACAGTATGTAAACCATACTCAGAAAGGTTTCAGATTGTCTTATCTTGTTCTGACCTGTAATGTAATGATTGGTGGGTCAGAGTTTATTCATCGGATCATAAGTATGATTAACAGAGGCTGTGTCTTGCCTGTTTTTTTAATGCGTCGTTCATTTCCTTCAAGGTGTCAAAAGAGGATTTTAGCCTTTTGTTTTCTTTAATCTTCTCTTTAAGAGCTTCTGACAGATGCTTTACCTCTGCATCATGCTGCTATAAAGCAAAGAATAACAAGTGTGAGAGATGGCTTTAACTGTATATTTGCTAAACAAAGAATTTCAGCTTGACTTTTTACACACTTCTTTTTTTACAGATCTTGTTTTTGATCAGTTGTGTATCAAATAAGAGACTTTTTTGTTTTAGCGCCGGTTCACATTGCAGCGACGCTACTTCGCACCGCGACCTCGGAGCGGCCGCCACGGACTTCATAACATTGAAGTCTATGGCGGTCGCCTCCGGGTCGCCCCAAAGAAGCATCCGGACCCTTTTTCTAGGTCGGAGCGACTTGTGTCGCTCCTATTAGAACGGGTCCGCAGCTTCCCTATGGGAGGCGACCTGGTCGTCTCACAGGTCGCCCTAGTGTGAACCGGCACTTACAAGTATGATAAAAAAATATATCAAATAAAAATTTGAAACACTTTACAAAATAAATAAATGATGAAATGAAATTTCACAGAATATACACAATAGTGATTTCACATTTATTCTGGACACACTGCTTTAATGTATATCATTTTATGCGCTGCAATAACGTATATTATGTTATTCGCTGTTATATTATAAAAATTACCCATGACGATGAACACCCCTTTAAAAGAGTCGCTCCATGAAAAATGCATTCTAGAATTAAAATCAATCACAGTAAAATGTGTACATAAAGTATCAAGCAAGCACAAATAGGATATTACTATTCTTGAAAAGGCTATCATGTATGCAATCCCTCCTTACAGGCTGGGCATACAAGGCACGATTTTAGCAATTCCTGTTTTCGAGTTATCCATTTCTGTAAAGCAAGCACAAGCTCTAATTTGCATCACCTTCATATCTTTGGCAGGAAAAGGCAGTGTGCCGACTTTCAAGTCCAAACACACCACTGTCAGTCCTCAGGATGCCATGTACTGCACTACATAAACAGCTAATAGATCACATGCTCTTTGCAAGACATACCAATGTGGAAATATTTAGAGGCGCTTTGCAACTTGATTTATTTCTGAAAGTGTTTCAAGATCTTTGCACTGGAAAAAGACATACCTTTTATTTTGGGGCATATGGTACACAAACTCTTTTTGATGTGCTTTATTTAGGAATTGTTACTAAAGCTGGTGGTCACACCATGGAAACAAGGCCATGCTCAAAGAAAAATTAAGACAGACAATCCATGAAGTTTACAGTAAGAGTATGGTTCCTGATTATTCAAGTTCACATGCGTTGGATGTTTATGGTGACGTACTTTCATGTTCTCCCTTGATATGACCTGAATTGGTTTATACACATGTTGTACTGTATGTTCCTTCTTTATTTGTTTAAATAAAGTTGAATTTGAAAAAATGTGAAAAATTATTGAATGAACTAAGACAATTGATAGATAACACAGGCATTATCAAGATTTTTCTTAGGATATCAGCAAGCAGGGCAAAACATAAAACATTGATAAGCTGACTTTCATATAACAACACCTAATCAAAGAACAAAAAATAAAACCATTATTATGATAAATAGCTTCACAACAGATGTGCTGGGTGTTTTCATGTAAGAAAAAAAAAAAAAAAACAAATCTCTGTTTTCATGCTGCAATAGATATCACAATCTGGAATAAAATACAGCACATAAACATTCAAAAACACTGAACACACAAAAACAATACATAAAGGCCAGAAACTACACACCACAAGGGCCAGGAAGGGAAGGAAAACGGAATTTTTGTAAAATCTTGGTGTTAGATAGGAAAGTGCGCTGATTCGGATTAGGGTGTGCCGCTACCTTAGAGTGAATGATGTGGAATGTGTAAAAAATCAGGTGCGCTACCCAAATGTGTATATGGAAATACAACAATAGTGTAAAAAATATACTATTATGGAATAAATAAAGAAACAATACAAATCGTGCTAACAAAATAGTCCGAAATGTGACTGGTGAAACACCAATGTGCAATAAACGTCCATATTAAAAGTCCATAAATAAAGGTGCAAATGTGGCACTTTTTGGCAGGATCGCTTACCATCAGGTTTCTGTTTGGGTCGGTTCCTCTTGGACACAAGCAACTACAGCAACCATCCTAGAGCCCAGCAATTCCCGGCAGGATCACTCATCAATATTACTCCAAGCTTCTTGTCTGGCTTTTGTCCGGTAAGAGTCTAGGGAGCACGAGTGTGGTAGAGTGCCTTCTGAGTTTTTTTTTGGGAATCCCTCCACCTGGTTGCATGACCCCTGGAGCGGTCACATCCGTATATGCCCTTAAAATTCAACTTTTGGTAAGAGGCTAAGCTGGTGGTGGGACCTTGCACCTTCCAATCACAGTTCACATCTTCCTGAGTTTGAAGTTTATGTCACCACATTTGCACCTTTATTTATGGACTTTTAATATGGACGTTTATTGCACATTGGTGTTTCACCAGTCACATTTCGGACTATTTTGTTAGCACGATTTGTATTGTTTGTAAAATCTTACCTGTAAAATTCCTTTCTCTGAGTCCTCCGACAGTCGCCGCCACTTCATAATCATCACTAATGGGGTAATTGACCTTTGCTCTGCAGGAGTAGCTAGGCAACAAAATTTGTTAATATCAAAGCTTTTAGCATATCACACCCCTAGGGGGTGGTCCCCTCAGTCAATACCTCCCTGCTTCCTGCATTCCCAACTCAGTTTCAGTAGCATAGCAGTAGAGTACATGAACAAACCCCAAAAGAGGGGCGGGGGCGGCGACTGTCGGAGGACTCAGAGAAAGGAATTTTACAGGTAAGATTTTACAAAAATTCAGTTTTCTCTTACGTCCTCCGACAGTCGCCGCCACTTCATAATCATCACTAATGGGGACGTCCCAGAGCAGTGTAGACATGAGGGGTGGGAAAAACGTAGCCGCGCCTAAAGCAACGCAGTACCCACATCAGAAAAAAAGGAACCTTACCAAAGTAAGAAAACCAACTGGGCAACAGGAAAAAAAAAAAAACGCGCTCAACAGGAGCAACAACCCAGGAAAAACAAGTAACCTAGGGATAAAAACATCCCAACAGCCAAGGACCCAAACAAGGGACCCTAAGGCACTGCCGCACTAAGAACTTTACGGCCAAAGGAAGCATCTGCCGATGCCTGAACATCCACCTTGCAGAATTTGGAGAAGGTGTGAACGGACGACCAAGTCGCCGCCTTACACACCTGGGCCACAGAAGCCCGATTAGGACAGGCCCAAGACGTACTCAGAGATCTGGTAGAGTGCGCCCTCACAGGTAAGGGAGGAACCTTTCCCTTCAAAGCATAGGCCTGCTCAATGGTCTGTCTGATCCATTTGGCGATGGTAGAAGCCGACGCCGCCATGCCCTTCCGAGGTCCCTCTGGAAGGACGAATAGGGAATCCGACTTGCGAAAGGGCTTAGTCGATGCCAGGTAAACCCTGATCGCCCGAACAACATCCAAAGAATGCAAAGCCACCTCCTTCGCATGTTTAGGCTTCGCGCAAAGCGAAGGCAAGACAATGTCCTCATTGAGGTGAAATTCCGAGATCCTCTTCGGAAGAAAAGACGGGTTGGGTCGCAAGACCACCTTATTCAAGTGAATCACCAAATAGGTAGAGCTGCAGGACAGAGCTGCCAGCTCCGACACTCTGCGAGCCGAAGTGATCGCCACCAAAAAGGCAACCTTCTTGGACAACAGAGACAACAAGATCTCCCTGATCTTTTCAAAGGGAGCATGTTGCAACACGGACAGAACAAGGTTCAAGTCCCATGGAGGCAAAGGCTCCCTCCTAGGAGGGACCAGGTGTCGCACCCCTTGAACAAAAGTGCTAACCAAAGAGTTAGACGCTACAGGGCGTTGAAAGAGAACGGCCAGCGCAAAAATCTGACCCTTAATCATGGCCAACGCCAAACGCTGGTCCACGCCCGTTTGAAGGAAAGCCAACACTCTCGATACCGAGTACGAGCGAGGGGAATACCCCCTGGACTCACACCAGGCAAAATACGCCTTCCAAGTACGGTAGTAAACCTTCCCCGAAGAGGCTTTTCTAGCCTTGATCAAAGTGGGAATGACCTCAGGGGAGAGACCCCTATCCTTCAGGACCTGGTTTTCAACAGCCAGGCCATTAAAGCCAGTGACTGTAAAGCAAGATGGAATATCGGCCCTTGAGACAGGAGATCTTCCCGAAGTGGCAGGCGCCACAGAGCGTCGACCGCCAGATTCACGAGGTCTGCGTACCAAGACCGGCGAGGCCAGTCTGGCTCCACCAGAATCACCGCGTGCGGTTCGGAGGCCAATCTGCGAAGGAACCTGGATAGCAGCTGAATCGGTGGAAAGGCATACATCAGACGATACTGATGCCAGGGCGCCACTAACGCGCCTGATGCGTCTGCCCGAGGATCGCGCGTCCTTGCCACGAACCTTTCCACCTCGTTGTTTAGACGAGACGCGAACAGGTCCACATCTGGTGAACCCCACTTCGCGCACAACATCTGGAAGACATCCGGGTGAAGGGACCATTCCCCCTGGTCCAAGGTCTGGCGACTCAGATAATCCGCCTGCCAGTTCTCCACCCCCGGAATGTGAACTGCCGTTATCGCCGGGACGTGTGTCTCGGCCCAAGACAGAATGGCGGCCACTTCCCAAGCCGCGCGGGCACTCCTGGTGCCCCCTTGGTGGTTGATGTAGGCCACCGCTGTGGCATTGTCCGTCTGCACCCGAACCGGACGGCCCTGAAGCCTGCCCGTCCAACGCAGAAGGCAGAGATTTATCGCTCGCAATTCCAGAATGTTGATCGGAAGGGAGGATTCCTCCTCCGACCAAGTTCCCTGGGCGGACAGAATGCCCAGAACACCACCCTAGCCCGACAGGCTGGCATCCGTGGTGATCACCGTCCACGACAAGGGACGAAAGGACTTGCCCCCCGACACCGCCGGGGACTGGAGCCACCACAGAAGATCCCTTCTGGTGCGTTGGCTCAATGAGATCCTCAGATCCAGGAACTGTGGACGCCCGTCCCACTTCGCCAGAATCTCCGCCTGGAGACCCCGTGTGTGGAACTGGGCGAAGGGAATCGCCTCGAAAGCCGAGACCATCAATCCCAGACACCTCATACACGTTCGGAGGGACGAGCACTGATTGTCCCTGAGGGACTTGACTTCGTCCTGAAGCGTCCGGAGCTTGTCTTCCGGCAGGAAGACCTTCGCTCGAAGAGTCCAGGATCATCCCCAGGTAGGGAAGACGAACCGACGGACACAGCGTTGACTTCGGAAAATTTATCGTCCAACCAAACTCCTGCAGAGTCTGCATCGTGATGGACAGGTCGTTCACCAGGCCCTCACTGGTCGCAGACCGAATCAGGATATCGTCCAGATACCCCAAGACAGAAACGCCCTGGGCTCTCAATAAAGCCAGGACCGGCGCAAGCACCTTGGTGAAAACCCGCGGAGCCGAAGCGAGACCAAAGGGTAACGCCACGAATTGGTAATGATCCTCCGCAATGGCAAATCGAAGGTACCTCTGGTGACCCTCGAAAATGGGGATGTGAAGATACGCATCCTTCAAGTCGATGGAGGCCATGAATTCCCCCGGACTCAGGGCAGCCACCACTGATCGCAGGGATTCCATGCAGAACTTGCGAACCCGCACAAAGCAGTTCAGAGCTTTCAAGTCCAGAATCGGACGAACCTTGCCCTCCTTTCTGGACACAGTGAACAGATTGGAATAGAACCCCCGAAATCTGTCCCGATGAGGCACCGGAACCACCACTCCCTGGGCCCGCAGGTCCCGCACCGCCAGGTGCAGATCCCGCAAGCGCTCCAGAGACAGCTGAAGATTTGAGGGAAAAAATCTGCTCGCCGGCCGAGAGAGAAACTCGATCTTGTATCCAGATCGAACGATTTCCTGAACCCACCTGTCCCGAATGCGGTCCAGCCAGGTTTGAAGAAAACCGAGCAAACGTCCCCCCACCCCAGAACTGGGTGAGGGCGCCCCTTCAGGCCGTATTAGAATGGGCGGCGGACCCGGACTGGCCGGACTTCTGCTTACCTGCCCACGGCTTCCTCTGGGAACCTTGGCCCTTGAAGGGCTTGCCCTTATAGTGCGACTGAAAGGCACGAAAGGACCCCTGAGAGGGCCTAAACGAGGCATTCTTCTTACCACGAACAGACTTATTCTTGTGAGTTTGGGGCAAGAGAGTGCTCTTACCCCCGGAAATTCCCTTTATCAGAGTATCCAAAGACTCGCCAAAAAGACGAGATCCCGCGTAGGGCAAATTAGCTAAAGTCTTGCGAGAAGATTGGTCAACAGACCAACATTTCAGCCATATCAGGCGACGGTTCAACACCGCCACACTAGAGAGACGCGCAGCCAAAAGGGACTAAATCTAAGTCCGCATCACACAAATACATGACACCCTGATGAATTTGATCCACCATAGCCAACGTTGTCGGCGGGGCAGAGTCAGCCACCAGGATGCGCCTAAGCACCTGCGTCCAATCCGCAATAGCCTGGGCTGCCATAATGGAAGCAAAAACAGGTTTAGCAAAGAACCAACAACCGTATAAGCATGACGGGCCAGAGATTCCATTCTCCTGTCCGTAGGGTCCCAAAACACCGGGGTATCCTCAGCAGGGATGGCAGTGGATTTATTCAAAACCGCTACCGCTTGATCCACCTGAGGCGGCACACACCAACGCTCATCAGTGGTGGGTGTAAAGGGATAACGCAGCTTGAAACTACTTGGCACAGCAAAAGGCTTCTTTAAATTGCGCCATTGCTCATCAACAGCGCGCTGAAATTCCGCAGAGCAAGGAAAAACCTGCGACGTTTTGCGTTTCCTTTGCGTCCCATAAGAGGACATCAAAGCAGGAGGACATGGTTCATCCTCCAAATGCAGTGTTTGCTTGATAGAAGCAACCAACTCATCCATGAGTGCAAGCTCTTCAGACGAGCCAGGGGGAGAATTATCAATCCCTTCTACCTCAGCCTCCCCCTCAGACCCTCCAAGGTCTAGAGATGAGCGAGACCCCGAGAAGGGTACTCCAGCCATAGCATCCCCATCGCCCTCTGAATCAGAGGAAATAGACACTCTGGGCCGTTTTGCGGATCGATCAGACACCAGCATCTGCACCTGAGCAGCCAAGTTCGCCACAATAGCAGCCAGATCAGCCCCCTCGGGGGATGCAGCAGCCCCTTGGCCCCCCACCAAGGTGGGAGGAAACTTGCAATCCTGAGAATCCATGCCCCAGCAATAGTAGAAAAAAGGAGTACTGCCCCTTTAAGACCGCAGCGAGCGTAGCCCACCGCACACTACTGAATACACCGACCCCCAATGGGATAAGGACACTGGGCAAGGAATACAGGAAAAAGGAAAGGTAAAAACCTGGAGAGATCACACAGGCTGCTGCCACCGATCGCTGTCCCAGAGCAAAAGGAAGTGATGCAATGACTGACCGCCCTATAAGCCTATGCAGGCTACACAAACATGGCCGCTCGGCTGAGGATTCCTTAGGCAATGAGAAAATGGTGCCGACATGTGGCCTGATCGATCGCCGCCAAAAAGGCGGCGTTTGGCGCCAAAACACTGCGCCGTACCACACAGAACCGGCCACCATATTTTGCCGCAAAAAAATGGCGGGCCGCAGTAGCGACCGCCGCACAGCATGTCTAAGCCCAGACTGCCCCATGCTTTCACACAGCAGAGCGGGAGACCCCCCGCGGGAGACCCCCCCCCCTCCCCGCAGCCCACAGAAAAGCAGCTATTCCACACAGGAATCTGACAGGGAGCTCAGCATTTCACACAGACATGCAGGGTCACACAGTCCCAGACTGACACCCAAAACAGACAGGTCCCCACATAGATTTTTCACTTACCAGTCCGGATGGCGTGGGGAGCCTGCTCCAGCGACCAAACCGCTGCACTGAGGACAGGGAGTGTCGCAGCCAGGACGCAGTGGAACTGCGGTGCGAAACCGCAATGGCGTCCAGTGAGGTAGCCACCTCACAGGCAGCATCCCTGCATCAAACAGGGATGGGTCGTTCAATATGCCAGGGAAACCTGAGCTGAACGCTCAATGGCAGGCTGGGAAGTTCCTGGCCCTGAACCCTGGGATCCAGGGTGGCCAGACCGAGACCCAGCACCGCATGATCTTCTTCATCCGAAGAAACTAAACTAATGCTGAATAAAAGAACAGCTAAGCACAAGAAAGAGAAAAATACTCAAAATAAAAATCAAAAAGAAGATAGAAGGCTGAGACAGAAAGCCCCAGCACAGTATCAGCCTGCTACTCCTAAGCTAGGCATTAGAAACTGAGTTGGGAATGCAGGAAGCAGGGAGGTATTGACTGAGGGGACCACCCCCTAGGGGTGTGATATGCTAAAAGCTTTGATATTACTGGTGGGGGCGTGGCCTGGAGCGGCATGGAGTAGGACGTGAGTGAGAGCAGCTCCGCCGGCGTATACTCCTTATCACAAATATCCTGCACCCCGAGATCCTCTCTGCCTCCCCGATATCGCCGGTCACCCTCTGGACCGTCCGCAGCATGTCGCCGCCCAAAAAAACGGCGGACACGGCCGCCAAGTTGGACAAATACCGCCGCACAGAGAAGGACTCCCAGTCCCAAGATGGCGCCCAGGCGGGAGCGGAGGCGAGCGCGGCGGGAGCCGACACTGCAAAGGTGCTTGAGGCTATTTCACAGTGCCAGGCTTCCTTGACCTCACGGATTGAGGAGGTGAAGATTGACATCTCCCTGGTCCGCCAAGATCTCCAGGCGGTGCGGGAGAGGGTGACTGAGGCGGAGCAGAGGATAAGCACTGTGGAGGACTCCCTGCCCCCCCCTGCAAAATGCTTCTGATCGCCTCCAGCTACAGGTCACCCAGCTCCTGCTCAAGCAAGCTGATATAGAAAACAGGCTGCGGAGGTGTAATATCAGGCTTATAGGATTGCCTGAGGGGGCAGAAGGAGCTCACCCGTCAGACTTTTTAGAAAAACTCCTGATTGACACATATGGCCGTGAAGCCTTCTCTCCTACTTTTGTGGTGGAGAGGGCCCACCGCCTGTCTGGCAGACCACCGCCGCAGGGAGCGCTCCCCCCGCACCTTCATAGCTAAACTCCTGAATTTCCGGGACAGGGATGCTGTGCTCCGTCTCAGCAGGGAGAAGGGCAATATCCCCTTTGGGAATGGAAGACTGGCAATATTCCCTGACTTTTCGGCGGAGGTTCAGAAAAAACGGAAAACATTTATTGAAGCAAAACGTAGGCTCCGCATAAAGAACATCAGGTACGCCATGCTGTTTCCTGCCCGTCTCCGTGTGGAGGGAGACGATAGAGTGCACTTCTTTGACGATCCAGAAGCTGCTATTTCCTGGCTGGAGCATCTTGAGGCTCGAGGTTGACCATGCCTCGTGCCTCTTCCCCCCTTCTCTTATGGCAGAATCTCCCCGGATCTATTGGACTCCTTCATTGTTCCCCTTTCACTTGCTCTGAATTACTGTCTTCGCTTATCCCCCCGGGCCCTCTGGCTCCTGGCCTGGAGCTGCGGTCGTGTCGGAGGGTGTTTGGAACTATTTGGAACTGACTTGGCTCACGGGCTGGGAGGCCCACGACCCTCCTTTATCCCTTTGATTCACCTAGCCGGACGCAAGTACTATTTTTTGTTGTTCTCCTAGTTCATCTACACCCGGCATGGACACTCCCATCCGTACAAGCCGGTGGAGCATCTGGAATCTCTCACTGTTTGTCCTATATGCATGTCTTGCTACCCAGCGAAGTTTCGCTCTCCATGTTCGCCTATGTTAGGCGCTTTCCCCAACCTCCCCTCTGTCACGGCACCGGGTGGCAGGGGTGGTATTTCCACTACACCGGTGCACCACTGTGCCCCTTGCTTCTACTGGAATATTTTGCTGCTCCTCTTTTTTTTTTCTTTTCTTTATTTTCCTGTTGGTGGGCCCCTTTTTTGGGTCGCGCCAGGTGATTGATTGGGTTGGGTTCTCGAAAGCCCGCACCAGTTGGGGTAGGTGCAGGGCGGGGAGGGTGGGTGAGTTGTCTTTATTGTTGATGTATGTCATGTTACATTTTTTCTCGAGCACTATGCAACGCATTATAATACCTGTATTGTATGTTTCTTTAAAGCTGGGTGTAATTTTGACCTCTCTTACTGCTGCTATGTGGTTCCCAGATATGGTACTGTCGGGTGGTGGATTGGGTCGAACGGAATCCCCGGAGCTCCTGCAAGCTGTCCCATTAGCCCCATCCTATGGCGCACCTTAAATTCCTTACCTGGAACGTCCGGGGCATGAGAGATAAACTTAAACGGTCGGCGGTGTTTGACATCCTAAAACGCCTCAGGGCCGATATTATAGTTCTGCTCGAGACCCATCTTGATGGTGCTCTCCAAAGGGCGCTGAAGCGCCCGTGGATAGGCTGGACGTTCCAATCCCTGTTCACTTCCCACTCCCGTGGAGTGGCGATTTTGGTCGCCAAATCAGTGCATTTTGAGCTCCGGGGGTCCTCAGTAGACCCACTGGGAAGATATGTGTTTTTGGACGTACTGCTACATGGTGAACCCTATTTGCTGCTGGCCTATGTACCCCCACCTTTTGCGGCCACTATATTACTAGAGGGTCTGGACTTCATGATGTTGCACCCCCGTACACCAGCAATCTGGCTTGGGGATTTTAACAACACCATGAACCCCGGTCTAGACAGGTTACACACCTCCGGGCCTGCACAGCCCCAACCCACGACCACCAGATTTGCCCGCCTTATGGCAGAATTTAATTTGCTAGATACCTGGAGGGTTAGGTATCCCTCCCTCAGGGCATACTCATGCTTCTCGGCAGCTCATAATTCTATGTCCCGTATAGATTTCATTTTTATTTACCCCTTTTTGCTCCCCAGACTTTTGGACGTAGGCTTTTCGGCCCGTAGTCTCTCCGACCATAGCCCCTATTGGGTCACGCTTAAGATTCAGTGTGAACGAGTTCGGCCGGCGTGGCGGCTGAACCCGTTTTGGCTCTCCCTCATCCCTGAGGGGACTGACCTGGCCGCCGTGTGGCAACAATTTTTTGCTGAAAATGGTGGTTCGGCCTCACCCTTGGTGGTCTGGGAGACCTTCAAGCTACATGCTCGGTCGACCCTGACGACCACTATCAATGCCATTGAATCGGACTCTGCCCGGGCTTACGCTGAAGCCACCGGGGCCCTGACAGTCGCGGAGGCGGCGTTTGCGGCTGACCCGACTCCGGCTGGAGCGGATCAATTAAAACTTTTGACTAGAGTAGTGGAACAACTGGATTTTGAGAAGGCTCGCAGGTCCCTTTTTTCCAGAAACAAAAGTTATATGAGCATGGCGAACGCGCGGGCAAACTTTTAGCATATCTGGTTCATAGTAATGACAGACCTCCAGTGGTAATCACCCTACACTCCCCCCATGGTCCCCCCATTTCTGACCCTGGGAGGGTGGCAAGCTGCTTCCGGGACTTCTTCCGAGACCTGTACACCTCCACTGCCCCGGTTGATGACTCACCAATCCTACCGTTCTTGTCCCCAGACGTTCTCCCCCAACTGACGGCTGACCAGCTGACTCTCTTGGAGGCCCCGCTGACACAGGATGAGATCCTAGAGGCTATGGCCAGGTTCCCTAGGTCCAAGGCACCGGGTATGGATGGCCTGCCTATAGAGTTTTACTCCACTTACTCCGATGTACTGGTGCCACACTTACTGACTATGTTTGAACATGCCTTTGAAACTTCCACACTGCCTCCTTCCCTACGGGAAGCGTTAATTGTGCTTATCCCCAAGCCGGGTAAAGACCCCCACCAGCCTGCCTCCTACCGCCCGATCTCTCTACTTCAGGTAGACGTCAAGATACTGGCCAAGGTCCTTTCGATCAGACTTAAAGTTATTTTGTCTTTAGTCCATGCAGACCAGTCGGGTTTTATGCCGGGCAGGAACACCTCCTTCAACCTGAGGCGCCTGTTCATGAACCTTCAGGCCACTCATGATAATGCTGGCTCCAGAGTCGTGGTGTCCTTGGACACGACAAAGGCCTTCGATTCGGTT
This sequence comes from Pelophylax lessonae, assembly GCF_965119305.1. NCBI lineage: Eukaryota > Metazoa > Chordata > Amphibia > Anura > Ranidae > Pelophylax > Pelophylax lessonae. The sequence goes on from NC_138769.1 coordinate 439,301,822, forward strand.
GAATGGGGCTTCCTGTGGCGGTGCCTGGAGGGATATGGCTTTGGCCCAAACTTCATCCGTTGGGTTCGTGTTCTATATCAGGCTCCGATGGCTAAGGTTTCGGGCCAACGGGTGTACGTCGGCTGGATTCCCCCTCACCAGGGGTACCCGGCAGGGTTGCCCCCTCTCTCCCCTTCTCTACGCGTTGGTGGCCGAGCCGCTGGCGATCGCGATACGGTCACACCCTGACATACATGGACTTAGAGTGGGCGCCCTGGAGGAAAAAATTGGTATGTATGCCGATGGTACACTGCTATACCTGGCCGACCCGGGCGCCTCCCTCTCCGTCGCTCTCACCTTTATTGAGCAATTTGGTCGTTACTCTGGTTTAAAAATTAACTGGGACAAATCTCAAATCTTGCCTATCGACGATATATCCTCTTTCCCCATTGACCCGCTCTTTCCACTTCAGGTGGTGCCCCGTATTAAATATCTGGGGATCCTGGTGACCAACTCCCCGGGCGATTACATACGCGATAACTTACAACCCCTCTTTGCATTGTTGAAATCCAAGACCCAGACGTGGGCGCGCCTTCCTTTGGGGGTGCGTGGCCGAGTTAACCTCGTCAAAATGGTGCTACTCCCCAAACTATTGTACATCTTATGGCAGTCTCCGATATACCTCCCCCTTAAGTTTTTCCTTCAGATCGATTCTATCCTCAAGCCTTTTATATGGGGCTCTAGTAGACACAAATTGGCCTGGAGGAAACTTAAGAATCCCACTGACTTGGGCGGCCTCGCCCTTCCTGATTTCAATTTGTACTACTTGGCCTCGCAATTGTCCCACTTCTTCCACCTTCACAACTCCGATAGGGAGAGGTTTCTGGCTCTCCTCACTCCTGCCTGGGCCCTTGCATCTGCGGATCCCCTGTCACTGGTTCTGATGGGCATGCGGGGCGCCGCGTCCCGTGGGGACCGCACTTCCATGCTGTTCCAGTACAGGCGTGTCTGGGACGTGGTATCCGCTAAATTAGACGTTCCCCGGCTTCATGCACACACGCCTCTGTGGCATAATACTAGCCTCCCCGAGTATGCCTCTATCCCGGATGCACATGTCTGGGTCCAGTATGGAATCAGCTATCTTGCTCATATAATCACTAATGGCACCCTTACGCCCTTTGACGCCCTGAAAAGCCAGTATGACCTTCCCAACCATATGTTCTTCAGATACCTGCAGATTAGGCACGCTTTCTCTGCTCAATTCCCCCGACCTATGCCCGACCTGTCCCCGATCTCGGTATTGGAGGTAGTGATGGGATCTGAATCTAAACAACTCATTTCTCATATGTATAATGCCCTTCTGCTACCAGCTTCTACAGTCTTGGCCTACGCTGTTAAAACTAAATGGGAGGGAGATGTTGGGACCATGGACGATGAGGAATGGGAAGACGCCCTCGACAATTGTCAACTGGTCTCTCCAAAACTTTCGGATCGACTAACCCAATTGTTCATCCTTCACCGGGCCTACTTGACGCCAATAATGACGGCTAAGTACCGTAGTGAGGTGTCCGGGCAGTGCCCCGTGTGTCGGCAGGAACAAGGCACCTTTTACCACCTCCTCTGGCAATGCCCGGAGATCCAGGGCTTCTGGGGACAGGTGGTTAGATTTCTTCATGACACCATGGGTTCCCCCCTGACACTGGCCCCGAAATTTTGCTTATTAGGGATACCCCCTGATGTCAGTATAGATAAATACACCACCCTGTTTTTACATGAAACGTTGTTTCTCGCCAGAAAATGTATTGCCAGTCGATGGATGAGAGACACTCCTCCTTCACTCCGGGACTGGCTCCGAGAGGTCAATACGACCCTGCCCTACAAAAAATTGGTATATACCCACAGTGGCTGCCCATCCAAATACAACAAGATCTGGGACAGATGGGTTCAGGCTCCGGAGACGTGTATATAGACCACACAATATTGGTGTGTGGTTTTTCCCTCATACTGTGTGCGGTGTTTAGGCTGTTGCTGGTCATAGACTTTGTAGAATGCCACCCGGGTTTGTTTTCTGCCTTTGCTGTATCTGGCAGTTCTTCCATCAAAATGTCTGATTGTTCTACCTGCTCATTCTCTGTTTATTGTGCTCACCCAGCTGTATTCTCATTGCATTCTCCATATGAACGGTTGTATTCTTTGTTTTCTATCTTTGCATGTAATTTCCTTGCTTTTTTTGCAATAAAGACCTTGTTAATTAAAAAAAAAAAAGCTTTGATATTAACAAATTTTGTTGCCTAGCTACTACTGCGGAGCAAAGGTCAATTACCCCATTAGTGATTATGTAGTGGCGGCGACTGTCGGAGGACGTAAGAGAAAAGGGACTTTGAGCGCTGCCCAAAAGGTCATGCAAATATACAAAATAATAAAATGTGAACATTTATTGAAACTGCATGCTAAAACATTCACAAAATTGGGAGTTGATAGAAACTATAAAACCCATGTGACACAAAACAGCAGGAGTTTTACATTATTGAGGCATATCAGAGTTAAATCCCAATGGTTCTCGTGTCCGACTATTCAGTCTTCCTCAGGGGGATAGTGGACGTTGGAGACACATTGGATCTTCTAAAGATATAACATATTGAGAAAAAAAAAATGCATGGAAAATGATTAAACTGCCCTAAATCCGTAGTACTAAATCCCAAGTACAAGGGACAAAACTGCAACCTGAGTATTTGTACTCTCATCTAACTGATGATCGCTAAATACATATAAATAAAGACAATTAAGAAAAAATTGTAACTATATCAGTCATGTTTAATTTCAGTGTTAGGAAAAAATCCAAAATGCTATTTGAAAGTCCAAAAATTCCACATACCTGTGTGTAGAGACCAATGTTCTGTATGAATTTCTAAAGAAAGACTGTAAAAACACTCTAGGTACAAGGGGTATCTCTGTAGGATCGTAGGAAAAACAGAGTCCCAATTTACCCCAAAAGAAGGGTAGACTAATGCTTTTCTTTATATGTATTTACCTATCATCAGTTAGACGAGAGTGCAAATGCTCAGGTTGCAGTTTTGTCCCTTGTACCTGGGATTTAGTATTACAGATGAATGGCAGTTCCATCATGTTCAATCTCATGGATGGACCCCCAGCATAATGTGTTTTTCTTGCATCAGCCCAGTCATTGTATGACAGACACACACACACACACACACACACACACACCTGCAAGAAAAAGTATGTGAACCCTTTGGAATGATATGGATTTCTGCACAAATTGGTCATAAAATGTGATCTGATCATCATCTAAGTCACAACAATAGACAATCACAGTCTGCTTAAACTAATAACACACATGAATGAAATGTGGTCATGTTTTTATTGAACACACCATAAACATTCACAGTGCAGGTGGAAAAAGTATGTGAACCCCTAGACTGACATCTCCAAGAGCTAATTGGAGTGAGATGTCAGCCAACTGGAGTCCAATCAATGAGATGAGATTGGAGGTGTTGGTTACAGCTGCCCTGCCCTATAAAAAACACACACCAGTTCTGGGTTTGCTTTTCACAAGAAGCATTGCCTGATGTGAATGATGCGTCGCACAAAAGAGCTCTCAGAAGACCTACGATTAGGTATTGTTGACTCGCATAAAGGTAGAAAGGGTTATAAAAGTACCTCCAAAAGCCTTGCTGTTTAGCAGTCCACGGTAAGACAAATGGTCTATAAATGGAGAAAGTTCAGCACTCCTGCTACTCTCCCTAGGAGTGGCCGTCCTGTAAAGATGACTGCAAGAGCACAGCGCAGACTTCTCAATGAGGTGAAGAAGAATCCTAGAGTGTCAGCTAAAGACTTACAAAAGTCACTGGCAAATGCCAACATCCCTGTTAGTGAATCTACAATATGTAAAACACTAAACAAGAATGGATTTCATGGGAGGATACCACAGATGAAGCCACTGCTGTCCAAACAAAACATTGCTGCAGGTTTACAGTTTGCACAGGAGCACCAGGATGTTCCACAGCAGTACTGGCAAAATATTCTGTGGACAGATGAAACCAAAGTTGAGTTGTTTGGAAGAAACACACAACACTATGTGTGGCGAAAAAGAGGCACGGCACACCAACATCAAAACCTCATCTCAACTGTGAAGTATGGTGGTGGGGGCATCATGGTTTGGGGCTGCTTTGCTGTGTCAGGGCCTGGACGGATTGCTATCATCGAAGGAAAAATGAATTCCCAAGTTTATCAAGACATTTTGCAGGAGAACTTAAGGCCATCTGTCTACCAGCTGAAGCTCAACAGAAGATGGGTGTTGCAACAGGACAATGACCCAAAGCATAGAAGTAAATCAACAGAATGGCTTAAACAGAAGAAAATACGCCTTCTGAAGTGGCCCAGTCAGAGTCCTGATTGAGATGCTGTGGCATGACCTCAAGAAAGCGATTCACACTAGACATCCCAAGAATATTGCTGAACTGAAACAGTTCTGTAAAGAGGAATGGTCAAGAATTACTCCTGACCGTTGTGCACGTCTGATATGCAACTACAGGAAACGTTTGGTTGAAGTTAAATCTGCCAAAGGAGGTTCAACCAGTTATTAAATCCAAGGGTTCACATCCTTTTTCCACCTGCACTGTGAATGTTTACATGGTGTGTTCAATAAAAACATGGTAACATTTCATTCTTTGTGTGTTATTACACTTTTGCACCGATAGTATTATATATTCTTTGGTCCTGCACATTTACCCACAAGTGCATATGCATATAAATCTGTGATCATATAACATCAACATAAACCGTTCAATGTTTACACCATTCATAAAAATCTTCTTGTGACATATCAAAAACTATAATGAAAAAAATATACATACAAAGCCTATATATCCTTCTTATGTGAATTTCCGTGCTTGCTGTAAATAATTTTATTGCTCCACCACGTGCAAATGTGAAAACGCTATGCACTCACCAAAGCCCCCAGGGACCATTAGGCATTTAATCAACTGATGTACAGTGCTTCTATAGATGACCGCGTCCTCTCATCAAGCATATATCATAGCATACTAATAGTGCAACCCAGTTTATTTCAAATCCATATCAAATCACAACCCTGCAGTAGTTGCTCTTACACAAAATGTTCCCTGACCGGCACCAGTTCTGTAGGCAAATAGCTGTCAAATAGTCACCATGCCCCAGGGAAACACTATCTCCGTGTCCAGCCTGAGTACCCCACCCGGCATGTGTTCCAGCATTCCCGGATGTGACGTCAATGATTATTCAACAGACGATAATATATATGAATTCAATACTTTTGTGGCTTAGGACAGAAGTCAAGAGATTGCAGTTACAGGATTAGGTGCCCTTTTTGATAGAATTGGCGCTGTTTTAAGGTATTTATGTCAGAACACATACCAAGCCATGAAGTCCAAGGGATTTTCTGTAGACCTCCAAGGCAGGATTGTATGGAGGCACAGATCTGGGAAAGGGTACAGAAAAATGTCTGCAGCATTGAAGCTCCCAATGAGCACAGTGGCCTCCGTCATCCATAAATGGAAGAAGTCTGGAACCATTAGGACTCTTCCTAGAGTAGGCCGCCTGGCCAAACTGAGGGATCGGAGGGGAAGGGCCTTACTCAGGGAGGTGACCAAGAACCTGATGGTCACTCTGACAGATCTCCAGCATTTCTCTGTAGAGGGAGGAGAACCTTCCAAAAGAACAACCATCTCTGCAGCACTCCACCAATCAGGCCTGTATGGTAGAGTGGCCAGAAAGAAGCCACTCCTCAGTAAAAGAGACATGACAGTCCACCTGGAGTTTGCCAAAAGGCACCTGAAGGACTCCCAGACAATAAGAAACAAAATAATCTGGTCTGATGACACAAAGATTGAACTCTTTGGCCTGCGTCATGTCTGGAGGAAACCAGGCATCCCTCATCACCTGGCCAATAGCATTTCTACAGTGAAGCATAGTGGTGGCAGCATCATGCTGTGGGGATACTGATCATTAGTGCCCTGATTGCCAGTGCAGATGTCCCCGTGTGGATTAGCCAGTTTTCGGCTCTCCTCACACACTGACACAGCTAAGCACGTGGTAAAGAGCTGCCGCGATTGGCTCTTTACCCTGATCACAGATCGCTGCCGATGCGCAGGCAGCACGAGCATGGGAGGATGTCACAACGGCCTCCCGGCAAAAGTGCAGCCGCGCTGTAGCAGTCATTCGGCTATAGTGTGGTTGCCAAGGGGTAAACGCAGGGTATTGATGTACGTGTGAACAAGCCCTAAGAGACAGCAAGCAAAGGGAAATTTAAAAAAAAAAAAAAAATCTTCCAGCTGAAATTGGACATTAAACTGATGGTTTTTAGGGCATTGTAGATCCAGATCTTGCAGATCTTGTTAAATATAAGATCCACCAGAGCATTGTATTTAATAAAGATACTTCAAAGTTATAATCTGGAATTTCACCACAGGAAGAAAGCCAACTAGATTATTGCCAACTGAACTACTCAATTTACATCCATGCATCTCACATTGATAAAACAGCAATAACTAAAATGCAAAAGAGAATCCAGAACACACCTGCAAAGTGAATCAAAGATTATATAAAACTAAAAAAACTATTTGAAAAAGTATCCGAATAACTACTAGTCATCTGCTCTGTCCACCATATTGATATTTGGCTGAGCTACAAATTCAGGAGAGCACGGATTTTGGTCAGTGGGTGTTACCTGAATCATAGTGCAGATGAGTTAGGCAGAGTGGTGTGAGATATTAAATCTATAGCAATGCATGACAAGGAAGAAGCGGTGCTTATTTATCTGCATTTGTAGTTTGTGACTGCAATCCCGTTTTACTTTCTGGAATTTGCAGTTCAACCACAATGAACTATTTTAGCAGACATTATTAATGATTTTTTTGGCTATTTCTGTGAGTAGCTTTTTTTTTTTTTATCAATAATTACTACATACTTTGCTATGCTAATGCACTCTTGTGTCTCTTGCATTGTGGATTAACATCTGAAATAGATCACAAGAAAAGCAGAGGAACAGTTTAACTACAACACATACAGAAGATTTAGTATAAAAACATTTAAGTAAAAATGCAATTGGGCTTTAGCCCTAATATATATATATATATATTATATATATATATATATACACACACACACACACACAAACCAATGTGTGAACCTCTTTCAGTAAGATTTGTGGTCTCACTATATGTGATGTGCTTCCTGCAACTGGTTTGATGGATAACCCCACCTGTTGGACAAAAATGGTACTTAAAAGTAAAACATTTTTATCCAAACTTGTTCTCAAGTCCCACCAAGAGTTCATGTTTTTCGGATACCCAAATTTAGCTTACAGTGGAGCTCCAGGCAAACAGCTACATCAATTAAGAACACTTTAGCTGACAAATAATCTCTCCAGGATTGTGGCAAAGAAACCTTCTAATACAGTCAAATATTTTAGATTTGGATTTCTGAGTCCAGAGCACCTGCTGCCATTTTTTTTTTTTTTTTTTTGTATGTGTCCCACATTTGCTGCACTGAGCTTCCCTGGCTGACTACTTTATTTTTGGTCCTCAATGTTGCCCGTTTCTTTATACTTCTCCAGGCAAGAGCTTGGACAGCACATCTGGAAACATCTCTTTTGAAATATCTGCCTGTGAGAAACCTTGTTAGTGCAGGAAGACAACCCTGTTTCCTGCTAATGTACTTGGCTTGCCATTGTGGAATACCTTTTTTTTTTTTTTTTTTTTTTTTTTTAATTTTTTTTTTTTACACTAGTCTTATGTGACCTCAGTGTGTTAGAAGAGCAAGGTTTTTGCTCACACAGTGACTTATTTTCTATTTAAAAATCTATCCTGACAGTCTTTGTTTACCTCTTACCTTATAAAGCCAGCAATAATCACCACAATCTCCCATCCAGGTCCCTCACGGTCACCACTTCAGTGCTGGGGACTGCTATTGCAGCACTGAGATGATGCCCCAAGACCACCAGTCCCCTGGGCAGGCAGTGAAGTGGACACCCGAAAGAGGAGCTTGAGCATGAAGTGATTAGAGGAGATAGCTTGGGGCTGAAGTGTCATGTGACCGTGGCCAAGTAAAAAGAGGAAGTAAAATCTGGCTTTTTTTCATTAACTCAACAGTAAGTTAAAGGAAGGTGGTGTGGGATGGGGGTCACCTTTATCACAGAGAGGGGCTTTAATGATTGTATTTTAACCTACATGTTTATCTTGTTAACCATTAGCACCTCTTTGGTAAGATTATTTATGAACTGACCCATATACTGTACCTACAAAATCCTTACCTGTGTGCAAGTGTACCTGGGAGAATTTATGTTGTTTTGCAAAGTTTGGCAAAGGGTGGACACACTAATTATTATTTTTTGTTCCCGTTTATGCAATTGGTAAATAAAAAGAATGAATTTCATTATTTTTGAAAGCATCCTCATTTACAGCTTTTTTTCATAAGTACCTAAAAATTTGCACAGTACAACGTGTACATGTATCAGAACTGGGCATTTTTCCTGGGGATCCACTTTAAAGCTCTCATGATGCAAGTTAGGGGTTGCCATCAATGACCTCCTGCAACCACTGGCTGCCTGGCTTTTACCATTTGCAACTGCAATTCATTTTCTTTCATTACTCAGAACAACTGTGCAGATCAGAAAACTCCAAGGTCCTTATCTAAAAACTTGTTCTGGGTCAGTGACTTAAAGGGCTAAAGAAATGGATTAACTTCTGCTACCACTACTTGGTTTTTGGCTACCTGGAGCAATAGGACATTGCTGGAAATTTGAGTGTATGTGGGCACCCAATACACTTGTCCTCTTACATGTGACAGCGCTGATTGGCCCAGGAGTGAGTATCACATGGGGACAGGAAAGGAATTCATAACCAACATGTAAGCTTTGACAAGTTGGTTTGAAGCTTACACAGTATTTTATTTTCTAAGTTCTGGCAGCCAGTTATAGTGGCACCGGCAAGGAAAGGTAAGTGGGTACTGCTGGGGAGGAACAAAGCTAAGATCAGGAACACCAACTGGTAGTTATCCTGGGCTAGTTACATATGCTACAAGTCTGATTTCACAACTCTAAATTCCAAAAAAACAAGGAGCTGTAAGAGTAGGGATTCACGTTTTGTCAGGGAGAATGTATAAATAAGGTTACTGTTTTCATGGATTTAATTACCCATCTAATGACTGTAGCAATATTTTGCACTGTTTTTCTGTGACCTCACTTTATTATCAACTGCTTCCCAATATATCAACAGAACAGAAATGCCTGGAAGCAAGAAGGTATCAGCCTGGAGGACCAAGGCTCACAGGGGCAGATATGTTAGTGTGCAGAGCATTCTCCAAACATACTAAACTGTTGCACCATTTGTAAAACACAATTGTCGGCCTACACTATGTCTTACCACTACCAAAGATTATATTATACAACCGTTAAGCTAGAATTAACAAAGCTGTTTATTTTCACTATGTTGTAACCATTAAATCACTGAGTTACCATGACACAAAAATGTGGTAAATGGTGGAACCATCTTATTTTCTGGACTGACATTTTACACATCTGCCCCCTAGTAAAGAGGATATAAAATCCTTTATTTAAAAAAGTAACATGCAAAAGACAATAACTCATAACAACCAACTGTACCTTGCTCTGTATATTCAAAACAAGATAAAAACCAGATTTGATCTTGGCACTACTTGTTAAACGCGTTTGGCCCCACATCCGATTATTGTTCAAATTTTGCCACCTTAAAAATAGGAGCTCCAGGCTCCTTCAGAAAAAAATTAAAAGTCAGCAGCCACAAACACTGAAGCTGCTGACTTTTAATATTAGGACACTTACCTGTCCTGGAATACAGCAGTGTCCTCCCTGGAGCCAATTTTTCAATCGGCTATAAGGTGCCGCCGCCACGTCCACTGAGGGAAACCGACAGTGAAGCCTTGTGGCATTACAGCTGTTTCCCTACTGCGCTGCGCTCTGTGAATGGGCTGGCTGCAGGGGTAGCGAGTATATGTCAAAACTAGGTACCCCCCCCAAAAAAAAAAAAAGGTGCCAAATGTGGCAGTGGAGGTGCGGAGGAGGCACACAAGTGGGGCTTCCCCTTTTGGGTTGAGCTCCGCTTTATTCTCCGTAACATTTTCAACATATGCGCATTCTTAAGCAACATCACCACAAAGCTACCAATTCACTTCCTTATTATTTTTTGCTTCGATTATTGCAACTCTCTTCTAGATTGCTACCTTTACATAGGCTATTTCCCTTTCAGTCCATCATAAAAGCTGATGCCAGATTCATCCATCTTACCAGCTGCTCAGTGTCTAGCTATTCCCTCTGTGAATCCCTCGAATGGCTTCCGTTCAACCAACAAATAAAATTAAAAAAAAACTATAAACAACCTGCAAAACATCCACAAGTCCGGCCCAATCTACATTACCAACCTTGTCTCAAAATACCAACAAAATTATTCTCTTCCTAAGACCTCCTGCTCTCTAACTCCCAATATTCCTTCCTCCCATGTTCGCATCCAGGACTTCGCCACGGCCTCTCCCATCCTCTGGAACACCTTATCGCAATTTGTCTGACTATCTCCTACTCTGTCCACCTTTATGCTTTAGGTGATCCCTAAAAAACCTCAATCAGGGAGGCCTATCCTAACACTAACAAATCGTACTTTTACTTTCTCCATCAGCTGATCCCTAATAGTTATCTTTTGAATCACTTGATCTACCCTTTTAGATTGTGAGCTCCAATGAGCAGGGCCCTCTAATCATTCTTGTATTGATGTTGTATTGTAACTGTACTGTCTCCCTCCATTTTGTAATGCGCTGTGCAAACTGTCAGTGCTATATAAAAATTGTGTATAATAATAATTAAAAGTTTAAAGCTTGAGCTTAGTGGAGTATTAAATGTAAAACGTACACCTTTCTTCTATGTGCAAAGAGAAAGGGCAAATCATAAGTATAAATATCACTGCATAGATATGTGTTAAATTCACAACCATGAGTTCAGAGATATTAGCATACTGAACTAACAGTTTATTGTAGTTGTATACCCGGGTGATGGATTGCCCTTCCAAAGTTTCCTGTAAAACAGTACAAACCCCTATCCCCTAAAAAAAAAAAAAAAAAAAAAAAAATTATGGATTATTGTTTAAGATGCACCAACACAGTTTTTTTTTTCTAATTGGCGAGTATGAGTACTGAGGCTTTGCGTCCATACAAAATGAACAGGACAGGAGTGCGGTGAGATTCCTGCCCGAATCACATGCGGTTTCCCCATCGCTCCAGTGTGAACACAGGCTTGTCATAGTGATTTCAGTCTGGGTTCACACAGGAGCAATGCGGGAAACTGCATGGTATTCAGACAAGAATTGCACCGCATTACCGTTCAAATTGCATGCGATTCTTTGCAGTGCAGTTTGAGCCCATTCATTTTGTATGGACGCAAATCGTGAAAACTCGTGAGCATTCTTAAGTATTATCATATACCAGAATTAAATCTCACCAGTGAATAAAATGAGTCATTGCATCTCTTAGTCCTGGTAATTCTCTGAAATGTCAAGACGGTCTGATTCCACTTTCAAACTAGAAAATTTGCTCAAATCTCTTAAGTGAATCAAAGTTAAAGAAATAAAATTACCTCTTTCATTATCCCAAATTTTTCATGCACAATCTCTTCAACGCTTTTAATTTTGCTGAGAGTAGCTTGATGCTTGAATAACATGTCTTCCCTGTCTCGTAAACTCTGCTCCCGTTTTTTCAACTGAAGTGAATACTCATGCTGCGACAGCCTTTCTTTCTATAGAAATAATCAAATACAAAGAAATCAAATTTAAAAAAATTGTAATAAAAGTCTTTAAAGCCGTTAAGTAATATACCACAATGAACTTTAACACAAATAAATTATATAACATTATACAATAGATCACTATATATTTTACAATAATTTCCCAATAAACTTGAGTCATTCTGGTTTGTTGCACATACAGCCAGATTTAAAACTTGCATGCCTTCTAAATAAACAGACCTGTTGTACTTAATCTGTCAGATTCATATATAGTGGTGGGTTCATAACACCAACACATACACAACTGAAATGCTGTACTTTGTTAAACAAAAAGAGGCCCACACTAAATCACTACTACCTAAAATACAAAAAAACGTAACCTTAGATTAGCCACCTACCCGCTACAAATGGAACATTTGGAATATTCATAAGTAAGGTTTTATTTTTAGCAGATTACAGCTCCATTTAAATCTACTATCCAACCCTTTTTACTTTAACATTTTGCTGGAAACCAATTTAAAGAAGAACAAGTATCACCACATTTAAAAAATAGTTGGTGAATCTCCCAAGGGACCAAGTACATGTAAGCACATGATCCTGTTTTAATAGATGCTTGAGTTGCAGAGCTAGAGTGGGTTAACAGCACGTCATTCCTCTCCAACACTGTTTGACCACGCTGCTCATGTGGAGACAAATATTTATTTAGGTCTAACTAAAGCTGCTTATACATTATACAATTTTCTTATTCAATTTCCTTTAGATTTACATTCAACTATACAGTGCAAGGGCCTGCCTGATTGCATACAAATTAAGTGTTTAGGTTTGACCTCATATTATATGGTTTTGGTAAATTTTAAGGGAAAACTGTACAAGAAAATGGAATAATGCATGGCCAGCGTAAACGTGATTGACTCTGACTCTGCTGTAAAGGAGCGCCGTCATACAGCACAGCAAGGGTCAGCTGGGATAATAAAACAAGCACTATTCTGCCATAGTCATTGCGGTGTATGCTTATTAGCAGCTGGCTGCTAGTACACATATACTGCATGACTGTGGCAGAACATTTTCAATGTTTACTAGCAGCCAGCTGATCACACAGCACCTCCAGTGCTGATAGATCAGTCAGCTGACAAGTGATATTTGATCAGCCAGCTGATAATATACATATGCTGTGCAGAATTTACTAGAGGCCTTCCAACGCCAACTGCGCCCCTCCAGTTTCTCTCAGCGATCTCCATGTGTCCATTGAATACCAGCGAACGGTGCTGAGCGCCGCTGTCAGACACAGGCTGGTACCAGCCAGCAGTCCCATCACACAAAAAAAAGGTTCACCCTGGGCAACAGACTCAAATTGCAGGTCTTCTGTTCACTGTGGATGGGGAGAAATGAGAGGACATGAGGGAGGAGTCTTCCAGGACCTCTAACAAATGGATGTTCTACATACTAAAGAAATGAGCTGTGTGTATCCATTTGACTGCGATCGCATGTCTACCTGTCTTGTCCCAACCAATGCCTATATTTCTCTAATAAGGGCTGTGTCCACTCAGCAGCCCTATCTAGATATCCCTGCATTGGAAATCTGCCAGTTGTTGTCCTTACAGTACAGAATCTGCCAGATATGTTTGTATTCCTAACAGTTCAGGATTTGCCAAACATCACTGTATTGGAGGATTGTGCCAGTTGTGTTCCATTCAGAAAAGGCTCTGCCAAATATCACTGAACTCATGTTACAGTGCAGGCTCTACCAGATATCCCTTTATTCATAAACTGCAAAGTGTATGGCCATCTTTACAGTGTATAATCTGTTAGTTATTCCTGTATATTGAACAAGCAGGATCTGCCACTGTATTCCCAGTTGCCGAAAAATGCTGCAGGCAAGTTATACAAAATTTTTTCTCTCAAAATCAGTGCTGGCGGGGCCGTGTTATCCAAATCCAAAGTGGTAACAGCTGTGAAGGATTTCTTTCATCTAAATCATTATTTGAAATGATGCTGTCAGATAGGCATTTTAGAAATATTAGGGTGCACACAAACAGATTTAGAGACAATTATTTGTCCTGGAGGGCTATAAATATAAATAAATGCGAATATAAAATCTAGCGCTTAACTGCTGAATAGACAGGTTTTGTGCAATAGTGGAAGGTAGAATGCATTGGGTTTGAACAACGCTTTTAAAAGTATTGTGAATTTTCTTCGTTTTGTTTTTTTAAATGGCGTGGGGTTCCCCCCAAAATTCATATTGGACCCTTATCCAAGCATGCAGTCCAGGAAGTCAGGAGAGAGTGGGGACGAGCGCCCTCCTTCTCCTGAACCATACCAGGCCACATGCCCTCAACATAGGTGGGGAGCTTTGGGGTAGGGGGGGCCCCCCCAGATCCCACCCCTCCATGTGAATGAGTATGGGGTTCTCATTTACCAAAAAAAGTGTAGTGTAAATAAACACAGGAGGCAGTTTTTGTCCTTTATTAGCTTCGCCACCTCTCGCCACTAAAAAAGTAAGGGGCAGGTCCAGCTGGTGACTGCCACCGTCATTCGATGAGAGCCTTCGTTAGGTGCGGACCCGATTTTTTTTTTTTTTTTTACCTGAGTTGGTGGGCGGTGTTCATCATGATGGACACTGCATTTACACCTTTTAATAAAGGACTTATCAAAAAACTGTCTCCTGTGCTTATTTGCACTACACTTTTTCTGGTGAATGAATAGGAGGATGTACCCCATACTCATTTACATTGAGGGGAGGGGCCAGGATCTTGTTAAAGGTGGCTTCCAGATTCCAAAGAGCACCCCCCACACACACAGCCAGGGTTGTGGGAAGAGGCCCTTGTCTACATCAACCTGGGGATGAGGTGCTTTGGGGGGGGGGGGGGGTGTTGTTATGTCTGTTGGATAAGTGCCAAAAAATACCTGTTGTTAATGTCATAAATTCAGAGCTATCCTGTGTTCGGTGCTCATTTCCTGTATTATCCCAAGGAGAGTAATTAGCCTTCCCGGTCCTTTCCATACAACTACAAAATTTATACCCTTTATGTTGTGAAGATGGGAGAGTGGGTGAGTCTGATTAGTTTGGCTGACAACATTTCATTTAAAAAAAATACTGTGTGTTTAAGCCTACAACAGGATTCATTAGTGGAGTGCATTTCAAAATGTATTTTTCTGTATTTGCAAAGTCTTTAAAGGGATGAACATAGGGAAATGGAAAACATGGGTGTTTTCTATATGCTGGTTTCAGGTATAGTGATATAAATGAAAAACTATAGGTTACCTGCAATTTCTGGTAGATTTCTGACAACTCTTCATAAATATCGCGGACCTCAGAAGATAAAATACTCGGGAACTTTAAGGAACTGTTGTGTGGTCTTCTCAGATTCAGCTTATTTGTAAGAGGGCTGTTAGTATCCAGAGATGGCTCGGTACAAGTGTTGCCTACCAGATGAGAAGGCAATGTGACATCTATAAAACAAACATCAATAAAGACTCTCTAAGACAAATCACTAAAAAAAAAAAAAAAAAAAATATTACAAAGCATGTGTAAAGATTGATCAAAATTTTTTTGGTTAGTTCTGGATAGATTTGAAAAAGGTTAGAAGTTACAGCTCTGTGAAGAGAATTACACATCTTTAGCAATGAATGGTAACGTTTAGGTGTTTAGGCATAGAAAGCCATGTTAATAGCTGAACCACTACTATATTTACCTGTCTCTGTGTACAGATGAGTATTATAATTCTGAATAGGACAAACCTCTTCATCACTCTGGTCTGCTATATCCATCTGACTTAAATCATATTCATAATCGATCCTATCAGAATTGAAAGAATTGTTATTCAGTGAAGGCCAGGTTATTTCTAGTCATACGAATAGATCCTAATAGACTTTCTATGGGTACAAAAGACACTTTTACTCTGCATATTGATATTTTTAGGATACCACTGTTGTTGAATCGAAATGAGACATGTTTTGACATTTTGTATAATTATTATTATATTGCTTAGTAATTTACCTGGATTTAGCGCCACACACCATTCACTCTTATTTATACAAAAGATACTAAGGCCTGCTCTGCAGTTTTAAGCACTATCCGCGTTCAGATCGCTCTTCAGAGAGCAATAGACAGGCAGGGAGGAGGCAATGTATCACCTCCTCACAGCCTGTTTTAACACCCTAAATACCAGACAACCAATGCTGCAACCACAAGTGTTGTGCGTGTTTGTGAGGCAGTTGGTTTTGCCCTCCGAGCGCAACAGGTAGAATAATTGCTGCAGCAGCCACAGCATGTGTACAGCCCGGCCGCTGTCTCAGCTGCAAAAGGTGAAGCGGATGAGGGGTGGTGAAAACATGGCTCAACCACTGAATTTTACTGCCCCTGATCACAAATGTAAACAAGCCCTGAGGAATAGCGAAAGCAGATTTATAGATATTTCCACACAAAAGCTCCATGGGACACATCACAAACAAAATTGAATGCAATCTCTATGTACTTTAAAAGAAAATAAACAGCTTTCCAGAAATACAACAAAGCTGAACTCTGGGCAGACATTTCATGAGATATGAATACAGGTGCTTTCATGCCTTTATTTTATTTTTTGTTAGGAGTGCACTTTCCTCCTGCTGCACAGAAAGGCCCTCTGTCCCATTCAAATTCCCATCCCCCTGGCTACCAGTCTTGGATATTCCCCACTGTAGTGCGTCTTTGTAAAGAAAGCAGTGACATAATTATGTTGTTTGATAGACAATATGGGCGGGCAGATTCAGAAGCACACTTCTGGTCTGCCACATACACATTCACAGTCCTGCCCAAATGGCCTCCCATTCAGACATGAATTCCCAGGGCATGATGGGATTTGTAGTCTTAGTGAGCTGCGATGAACACTAATATGATGGAACATCGCCATTTCTGAGATACCTCCTTCTGCAGCCCAAGGATTAATTAAAAGTCCATATAAAGAGACATCAGTTTTTAAAAGGTCGAGTTTATATTAAAAAAAAAAAAAAAAAAAAAAAAAAAGTTATTTTATTTAAAAGAACAAAAGTGAACAAAACCCTACTTTCCTTTACAGCCAAGGAAGCTGCCATCTTATCCACTGTTTGATCTGCAGTTGCCATGGTGCTTTACATGTCATCAAGTATGACACCAACTATTGGGTTGGTTGACAGTTCAGTTGATAGGACAAGCAACTATGACTCATCATTCATGGCACGGTTTTGGAAAATAGCTAAATTGATAGCATTATTTCTTTGTTAGCTAACAGAGCAATTAAAGAGATTTAGCACCATCCTGGAATTCAGCTTTACCAATGCGACTACTTTCAACTATATTCTGTTAGAATGCACAGAAAAAAGATCACATGATCAGGCTGGCTTCACACCTTTGTGTTGCAGTAAACCACATTAATTATGAATGGCAATGCAGCACAGTTTCACTACATACCAGCGTGGAGGTACACCACAAGTGCACTAATTACGGAAAATAGAACAGGTGTAATTTTGTGGGCATTGCAAGTCTTCAAATGAGTGTGCTGCATTAACATAACACACTGTAACAAACGGTAACACACCATAACAGTAAGATGTGAAGGAATAATTAATGTTTTTGGGGGTTTTTTTTGCAACCATATTCTAATAAGCAGGTTTACGCATTACTAAAAATGATTTTACCTTTTATAATTCTGTATTATTCCCAGCAACTCCTTGAGGGCTTTGTTGTAATGCTTCTTCTCACTGACAGTCACAGCTGGATGTGATGTTGGTGACGCAAGCATCCTGGACTCTGCCATCTAAAATCCAGAAAACTGTGAAGGCAAGAACAAATCACAATAAGGTCAATATAATATGGTATACTTTGTACAAACCAGGCTGAAAGACTACAATAAAGACCACTGACAGAAAATATTAACGTAATAATTGCAATGGTACCCCACCCTTCTGTGTCTGTTGTTTTGTCCTAGACCAATCTAAGGAATCAAACTCATCTTTAATAATAAATCTGAGTATATCTGTGCCAACAGTCTACATCTGCTGCTCTAAATTAAATTTTTTCTTTTCTTGTTGTCCTTATTTCTGCCCGAAATGGTGCTTTTATGTGGGCTTCTACCTGTGCTGCAATATGCAGATTTATTGAGGTTCACCAGATCTTGATGCAACACAGCTGGGATGGCTGAGCTCCTTTGTACTTTATAGCAGGCTCACAAGGTTCAACATGGGTTAAGGAGACTAGATGGAAAAAAAGAAAAATGGTCTGCTGTTGACCTCTCCCACAAAAACTAGCGTCTGGCTGGAATGATAATCTGATGGCCAACACACTGGGGGGGGGGGGGGGAGAATACTAAGGCTCTTTTGCATGGGCTTTCTGATCAGGTCCGCCTGTCAGTTTTTCAAGCGAACCTGATCGGAAGCTTCATGCACCCCCATGGAGCAGTGGATGTCAGCGGTGACATCATGTCCACTGACACCCGCTGCTATCCGATCTGACCCGGTCAGTGAAATCCAGATGGAAGGAAACCCTATTTTCCTATAGAGGAGAGCAGGTCTGTGGAGACAGACCTGTCATCCACCTTCTCAGCGGAGATCGGTAGATCGATCCCCGCTGAGCAAAACAGAGTCTGCTGGGCGGAAAGCCCATGTAAAACTGCTCAATTAGAATCTAGTACAGCTGAGCATAGGAGCCAATCAGCTTCTAACTTCAGCTTGCTTAATTAAGCTTTGACAATAAAACCTGGAAGCTGATTGGTTTCTATACAAGGCTGCACCAGATTTTGCATCCTCCAGGTTTAGTAAATAACCCCCAGTAAGTAACCCATCTAAAACAAGAACGCAGTTTAGAAGTTTGTAAGTAAAGTTGCAAAGAAGTCAGGAATCCCGATCTTCATACCTGTCCTGGATCAGTGACTCAAGAGGTCAGTTGACAGCATTTACAAAAAGATATGCTAGCAATGGCAGTCCATACTTTATAATATTACAGGATTTGTTAGAAATATTTTTGATCAATTACCCTAGCTTGTCTGCAAAATGAAATTCTAGGTGAGCTAAACATCCTCTCTAAAACCATAACATAGCTACCTGAGACTTTTAGGCAAAAGCATCGAGGAGAGTGTTCCCCCCCCCCTATTTCCTGCGCCTTGTGACTACTGCGGTTACACTTCTGGAAAGGAAAATTACCATCTATCAGTATTACTTTTTCTGGCTGCGATCTCAACATGAATGTAAAAAAATAAAAACATAAATAAATAAACTGAAAATGGCTTTAGTAGAACACCTCATAACGTTAATGCATTTGAAAAGAGAACCATACAATAAATGTGAAAACAAAAATTAAAATTAGAGACCTCTATATGGAATATGTTTCTCATCTTGCGTTTGCTATTACCCCAAACACATCAGAAACAGAATTTCCTTCATTGGAGGCGTTACTGTTTTAATGATTCAGTCATATGTGTTTGAATAAACCACCTTTGTATGCATGATGCTGACACCCAAATACCCAGTCTTTCTGGTTGGCACTTCCACATCCCCTGACATCAATCAGGTATGAAGAGCTACATTGAGGAAGGAAGGATGGGAGAGTCACATGCTCCTCCATAGCTGAAAGTACCTGATACTTCCTTTAAGTCTGTTTAAAAACGGAGGTCGGCAAGCCATCAATTGTGATCGACCAGTCGACTGCGGAGAGCCGACAGGTGGCTCATGACCACAGCTCTGTCTCCCTCCAACCTTCGCCACTCTCAAGGTAACTGCAGAGCGGAGAGCAGGAGGCAGCATGGTGCTGGATGGAGGGCAGGGGTGGGAGCTACCTCAGTGATTGGTTGCTAGGCTGTCCTTGCAACCAATCACCAGCTTGTTATTATGAACTCCGGCAGCTCCTGCGCCTGCCTTCCACCCAGCACTGTGCTGTCTCCTGATCTCCGCTCTGGTGCGTACAAGCTGGCAGGTAGGAAAGAAGTGCTATCTACACAGTGTTGTGTGTATGGGGGAGGGTAGAGAGGATGATGTGACGGGGACAAAAGAGACACTGTTGGAGGTGGGACACTACAGTGGCGGCGGATTGTGGACAGAGGACACTGCTTTGGGGGATAGGGAGGCAGAGGACAATGCTTTCAGGGGGCAGAGGACACTGCTATTGGGGGTTGGGGGGAACAGAGGACAATACAAAGGGGGGGGTGATGTGAACGGGGGGCAGAGGACACTGACACTGTTTTGGGGGGTACAGGACACTACAGATAGGGGGAGGGGAGCAGAGGACACTAAAGTGGTGGGAGGGGGTGATTGTAAAGGGGGGCAGAGGAAACTGCTTTCAGGGGGTACAGGGCACTACTGTTGGGGGGGGAGCAGAGGACATAGCACTGAGGGGTACAAGACACTTCTGTGGAGGAAGGGGGGTAGAGGACACTACAGTGAGGGGGAGGTGATGTGAGGGGAGCAGAGAGAATACTGCGTTGGATTGGGGGGGGGGGGCAGAGGACACTGCAGTGGGGGGTGGTCAGTGGACACTACTGTGCTTGATCATTTTTTTTTTTTTTTAAAGTGCCGCCCCTCCCCTCGAGGATCTTTGCTTTCCTCCATGTTATCCAGGTAGATCTCAACCTCTGAAAGGTTGCCTGCCCCTGGTTTAAAACAAAGTTGCAGGGAGGAGGCTATAGGGAATAGTGAAGGAAATGTACCAGTATCGTGCCCTACATGGTTAATTTTTTTGGAGATGCTCACAAATGTCCATTCATAAATAGCTTTTATATTTCCTAGACTTTGCATGCAAACAGACACCACATGTATTCATCTAATGGAACCCAATGCAAAGAATAACATTTAGAAACATGTAGCTTACCACTAAGCTTGATCGCAATTTCTTCTGTAAAAGATAAAAAGGAGTCTTTGTTCTGCAAGGACAAAACAAATCTTTACCAACTGCCCGCACAACAAAATTGAGAGGTTTTATACAGATAATTGTTATTAGTAGCTCCTTCAGTTTGTTGTAGATTTCTTTACTCTTTAACCACCTCTGTACTGTAAAAAAAAAATTGTTGTGAAATGGCTGTGATGTGAGTGGTCACTAAACAGCTCAGATCACAATCATGATGTTCACAGCCAATTACAATACTCTGTACCGTGTGATCACTGTGAACCAATCTCAGTAGAGAGAGGAAGCTTCAATCCTCTATTTATAAGGAAGGAGAGAATCAGCGCAAAATGTCTAAAATTGGTGGACCATAAAATACTGATACATATGTAAAAACTATAATAATCTTCTAAAATACTACAATATAATGTATAAAGTGTCAAAGTGATCAATCAGGTGCTCATGTGCCGAATAAATATAAATAAAGATGATAAAAATGATGTCCTTATTCTCAGTGATATAATAAAGTGGTATAAATAGAATAATGTAGTTAATGATGAAATACAGCTTAATAAATGCTGTATAAAAAGTGAACCACTACAACCTTGAGTTGCACAGTGAATATCTAAGATGAACTAAATCAAGTGCCAGTGACAATATGAATAACAAAAGTGACAATGAATTCTCTTGAGGTGCTAAATGAATAAAATAAACACTGTGAACAGCACTAATGGATGAATTACAAAATGGCAAAGTCCTAAAAGTAAGTGCAGAAAGTGCAAAAAAATGCCAAAAGTGACAATAATAGAAAGTTCATATGTGATGGAGTGACACAGGACACTTCCGGTGACAACCCGGTGCGGACTTTCGGGAGCTTGGAATCCACAATTAAGTGTAATGGCCGCTCACCTCCATTAACACTCAAAAGAGCGTTTAGAGTATAATGGATCACCCTGTAGACCCTCTGGCTCAATCTCCAATCTGCTGTGGAAAACATTCAAGGCTGCATGCCTGGAAAAGTTCTGGAGCTCCTCAGCTGTTGTCGCATACCGGATGTTATTATAGAAGATAACTGATTGATCCATTCGGTACATCTATATATTTGAGAAGTGCAGAGGGACATACCCTAGCCTCGCAGCAGATTGGAGATTGATCCAGAGGGTCTACAGGGTGATCCATTATACTCTAAACGCTCTTTTGAGTGTTAATGGAAGTGAGCGGCCATTACACTTAATTGTGGATTCCAAGCTCACGAAAGTCCGCACCGGGTTGTCACCGGAAGTGTCCTGTATCACTCCATCACATATGAACTTTCTATTATTGTCACTTTTGGCATTTTTTTGCACTTTCTGCACTTACTTTTAGGACTTTGCCATTTTGTAATTCATCCATTAGTGCTGTTCACAGTGTTTATTTTATTCATTTAGCACCTCAAGTGAATTCATTGTCACTTTTGTTATTTATATTGTCAGTGGCACTTGATTTAGTTCATCTTAGATAGTCACTGTGCAACTCAAGGTAGTAGTGGTTCACTTTTTATACAGCATTTATTAAGCTGTATTTCATCATTAACTACATTATTCTATTTATACCACTTTATTATATCACTGAGAATAAGGACATCATTTTTTATCATCTTTATTTATATTTATTCGGCACATGAGCACCTGATTGATCACTTTGGCACTTTATAAATTATATTGTAGTATTTTAGAAGATTATTATAGTTTTTACATATGTATCAGTATTTTATGGTCCACCAATTTTAGACATTTTGCACTGATTCTCTTCTTCCTTATAACTATTTTTGTATGTGGTGACACTACCGAATTAGCCGCAGATTTCTGGTGTTCCATTACATTACTAGTTCCTCTCCATATTTCCGATTTCCTTTTTTCTATTGGTAGCGCATAGGTTCACTTCTTTTTTTTTTTCAATCCTCTATTGTGAATGGGCTGAATGTCTGCAAACCCAGCAGGTAGGAGCAGCAGAAGATCAAAAGGTAAAGGTGAGGGGTTTAGGAAGTCTTAAAGTGCCACTGAGCACGAATTGTGATGAGTTTTTATGGGTGGGGACGTTAAAGCGGTAGTAAACTCTCATTTTATTTTTACCTACAGGTAAGCTTATAATAAAATTAATATCTCCTAAACGTGCATTGTTTAGGAGATATTCTAGTGAGCAGCAGCCGGTAATGTCAGCAGGGAGAGGCGCTCTGAAGGAACCCCATGCTGTTCCTTCAGAGCTGTGTGCCGCAGCCGAGACTCCTGCGTGCATGCATGGGAGTGAGATAATCGTGGCTCAGTCAATCACGCAACCACAACCCATGAACCCGGAAAGGAAGACAGGGTGAAGATGGAAGCCTCTGCAGCGGTAACATCCCGCCGCTGCAGGGCTTCGTTTTAAGGTAAATATTTAATAAGGTGCTAGTATGCGATGCATACTAGCATATTATGCCTTTACCTTGCAGGGAGAAACTTTTCTTTCAGAGATTACTACTGCATTAAAATATCACTGACCACCAATGATTGTCACAATATCAATTTGTTTTTTTAGGCGGAAGGTTAAAATGCCACTGATCACCTATGATTGTGGAATCAATTTTGGTGGGATTTTATAATACAACTTTGCTTTTTGGTGGGGTAACAAATTTCAAAACAGTACTGTACATATAATGACAGGTCACTGAAATAACCCAGTGGGGTATTTTTCTTTCACATGCTAGCTCTCAGCTGTGACTTCCCTCTTATCTCTGTAGATTCAATGAGAGGTATCACTTGACCTTGCCAGTGGTGGATAGGTTTGTTGTTGGAGGTTAGGTTCTGCTCTTGGAGGTTCCTTGGAGTGGTCCCTTCAACTGTATTGTGGAAGTAGGTGAGGAATGTGGTGTGTGAATAGAAAGTCTTGGAAGCGCCAGTCAGCTGAAGAACAACAATCACTTTATTGGTGTATGACTTAAAACATACACAATGTGTTTCGGGGGATTGGGGCTCCCCCCCTTATTCAGAGTTTTGATATTGTTAGACTGCAGTCCCCAAAAGGAACAGAGCTATGTCCTAACAAGGGATCAGTGTTTGTTAGGCTCCATTCACACTTTGGACATTAAAGTCGCATGACAATTTGCAATGAGTACCATTCATATCTATGCAACTTAAAGTCGCAGGGACTTCAAAGTAGTTCATGCACTACTTCGATCCAACTTTCATGCAACCTGAGGGCCACAGACTTTAATATTAACCCTCAAAAGTTGCACCTGAATGTTTCACATGCAACCGTTCGCCATTATCACTGGTTAAAGCCAAAGTCGCATCCATTTCTCACCCATTCAAAGCTGCATCAAAGTTGCGGGACTTTGGAGTTATACATATGTGAATGGAGCCTAATGCTTAGTACACACAATTAGAAAATCGCATGAAAAAAGTCATTTTTGGATCGATCGTACCATTTTCCGATTGTTAGTACACAGCTTTTGAGAGCCGGTAACGACAGTTCATCCAACAATATCTGAAGGGACAAGCATGAAATTTGTTCTCCTAGGATACCAGATTGTACGATTTTCATATAATCAGTACAGTAGTCGGCCAAAAAAAAAAAAAAAAAAATTGGAAGATCAAGACTACGCATCCTCGGAAACAAAAGAATACAAATACAACACATTTTATTACTTCCCAAGTTGTATTCTGTCCTAACCTTTTCATTTTTGATATGAGACTAGCATGCAAAAAAAAAAAAACGGATGATCATTCATCCGATAATCTCATTGTATATGTACCAGGCATTACTGTCTGCTACGCCCAATGTGCCTTCCACTACCCTAAACTGCAGCTCACAGTGGGAAGATTAGCTAGAGATAGAGATAATGCTCTTACCACACACCCTGCAATATCTTATTATCCCACTGTAACAGGCACAATCTTCATGAGGTAGACAAATGTAAAAGAGCATAAAAGTGGGCACACATGCCTAGTGCATTACTGAAGGTTTATTGTATATAACATACAGCCAAATGGATACTCACAAAAACAAAATAAATGCATATAGGCGTCTACATTTCAATCCAGTGCAGGAATAGAATGATCAAAAACATCATAACGCTGCACGGGCAAGCTTACGTGTTTCGGGGGACACACCCCCCCCTTCTTCAGAGATAAACCCACCAGCACAACCACAGCAATATAAATATATATGCCCACTACAGTTGGTGACACCCACAGGAAGGGGCGGGTACACAGCCTCAGACAAGGTCAAAAGTGAACAAGAGTAATAGATCCTTATTTTACATTTTTATTATTTATATTCTTGGGACCATTATGTGTTCTTTTATTGATATTGTGTAAACATTTTGATGGTTAATCTGTGTGCAAATAAGCCCCCATTCACACTAGCGCGACTTGTCAGGCGACTTGGTCGCCTGACAAGTCACGGTGGGTCGCTCGCCATTGATTATCACAGGACCCGTTCTAATAGGAGCGTAATAGGAGCGACACAAGTCGCTCCGACTTAGAAAAAGGGTCCTGTACTACTTTGGGGCGACCTGGAGGCGACTTGCATTGACTTCAATGATATGAAGTCCGTGCAAGTCGCGCCGAGGTCGCGGTGCTTCACAGGTCGCCCCATCAAGTCGTGTAGCCCCTGTCTGAACGGGGTCTTAAGCCCCGTACACACACGCAGATCGTCTTCATACAAACGTCGGCGGACGAAAGATCTGCCGATTGTATGCGTGTTAGTATGGTGCCTCCGACAGATGTCTGCACACAATCTGCGGACAAGAGTCTTTCTTGCAAACATGAAAATTTTTGTCTGCAGACACCAGAACGGACAATTGTTTGCCTGTCAGTACAGAAATCAGCCGACAGACCGCAGATTTGCAAGACTGGGCATGCTCAGAAAATAAAAAACACAGGGAAAGTTAACCATTACATGACATCACTTCTGCAGTCAGCTGAAGTCTGCAGACTAAATTCTTGTGCTGTCCTTGTGCTGTCTTTGCACTTTTCAACAGACACCGACATCCCGGGGAGAAAAGATGAACATTTGTATGCCGACGATCTGCGTGTGTGTATGGGGCTTTAGGAGCATCCCAGATGTATGTTTTTCCCTACTATTATTGTAGTTCACCTTTAACCACTTAAGCCCCGGAAGATTTTACCCCCTTCCTGACCAGGGTTTTTTTTTAGATTTTTTACTGCGTGACTTTAACGGACAATTCACCGGTCGTGCGACGCTGTACCTAAACGAATTTGACGTCCTTTTTTTCCCACAAACAGAGCTTTCTTTATGTGGTATTTGATCACCTGTGCAATTTTTTGATCATGCGCTATAAACAAAAAAAGAGTGTCAATTTTGCAAAAATAACAATATTTTTCACATTTTTTTATATGAAATTCCCCCAAAAAAATTTTTGGTGTTTTTTTTTTTTTTTTTTTAACGAGTAATGGCGGCGACCTGCGATTTTTTTTGCGGGACTGCGACATTGCGGCGGACAGATCGGACCCTTGACTGACATTTTTGACACTTTTGGGGTTACCAGTGACATTACTGCAGTAACCAGTGCTATACATATGCACTGTTACTGTAAAAATGACACTGGCAGGGAAGGGGTTAAATGTATTGGAGAGGGAGGGGTTAAGTGTGTCCTAGGGGCGTGTTTCTAACTGTGATTGGACATGTCTCCTAGTGTAAAAACAGAGATCAACGGTCCTACATAGTAGAAACGTCTGATCTCCATTTTTACACAGGGGAGAATGACAGGCGGCTTTGTTTACATTAGCCGCCTGCCTTTCTCCCTTCCCGGCGAACGATCGCGAGTGACCGGTGGACATCGGGTCCGCCGGTCACACGCACTGACTTGTTAGGGAACGAGCCAGGGCGGGCGCGCGCCTCAGCCCGCTATTGGCTCACAAGGGAGTGACTGGCTAGTGACGTACCGGTACGTCACTTTGCCTGGCCGGGGCTGACCGCCGCAGTATATGTACTTGCGGCGGCCAGCAAGTGGTTAACCCTGTCTGAGGCTGTGTAACTGTGTTATGGGCTGTGTGTTATCAAATGGTGACACCAACCATCTGATGGCTTAAAGGCCCGTACACACAATAAGAAAATCGGAGAGTTACAGAGGAGGTCTAGGGCTCAAATTATTACTGCCACTCTAATGATCGCGGTGATACCTCACATGTGGTTTGAACACCGTTTACATATGTGGGTGTGATTGCATATACGTTCGCTTCTGTGCGTAAGCTAATGGAGAGGGGGCACTTTAATTTTTTTTTTCCTATTTATTTTATCTTTTAATTGTTATTTGTAACCAATAAAAAAAAAAAAAAAAAATGTCATGATAAATTTGGGCCAATATGTATTCTGCTATATGTTTTTGGTAAAACAAAATCCCGATAAGCTTATATTGATTGGCTTGCGCAAACGTTATTGCGTCTACAAAAACTATGGGATATAGTTATGCTTTTTTTTTTCTACTAGTGGCGGAGATCAGCGACTTACAGGACTGCGATATTGCAGGGGACAAATTGGAGACACTTTTTGGGGACCAGCGACACTAATACAGTGATCAGTGCTAAAAATATGCACTGTCACTGTACTAATGGGGGAGGGGGTAACTGTCTGTCTAGTTGGTGTTTTACTGTAGTGAGGGAGAACACAGGAGCAATGCCTTCCTTACTGACTGATCATCGTTCTGCCAGTGTACAGAATGATCAGCGGGGGTGCAGGCGGGACCCACTAATCAGCAGCCTCCGGCGGCGCACACTCCCGCCCGATACCTGGAAATGCAGGATCACATACGTATACCTAATCCTGCACAGCGCAGCCACCCTGTAACAGTAAAACTGCTATAGGGCAGTCGGCAAAAGGATACACGTGAACCAAGGCTAAATGAAAAGCATGCCTTTTCTTCATTAACCACTTCCCCCGGGTTGATGTCATATGACGTTGGGGACTTGAAGTGGCATTATATAAATCATGTCTGCCACAACAGATTTTTTTTTTTTTTTTTTTTTATGTAAAAGCCATCATAGTGGCTGTTGAACCTCTTGATTGCCTTTACAGGCGTCGGAAGGGGAGCTCTCCCTCCTCCCGCTGACCTCTGGTGCTTCTCCGGTCTCGCCTGTGCGATCAGGGAGCTGGAGAATTATTCCATCAGCAGCGGCAGTTTATCATAGACCTGGCTGTGGACCAGATGTTCCCTGGTCATCTCTATGACCCTCAGATCCTGGAAGTGACGTAATGACATCACTTCCAGCACCAGCAGATGTAAACACTGCTGTTTTTTCTTTTGCTGAAAAGATTGATTTTTTTTATCTCAAGCTTTCCAGCATAGAGAAGAGATGTGGGGACTTATAGACCCCAGATCTCTCTCCTTAAAGAGGACCTGTCATGCCCTATTCCTTTTATAAGGGATGTTTACATTCCTTGTAATAGGAATAAACTTAATCAAGAAATAAAAAATTAAAAGGAAAGTGTAAAAAAAAAAAAAAAAAAAAAAAAAAAAAAAAAAAAAAAAAAAAAAAAAAAAGAGCCCGCATCCCCTTGTGATCCCATGCAGAAATGAATGCATACATAAGTCACGCCCACATATGTAAACGGCATTCAAAC
This sequence comes from Pelophylax lessonae, assembly GCF_965119305.1. Taxonomy (NCBI): domain Eukaryota; kingdom Metazoa; phylum Chordata; class Amphibia; order Anura; family Ranidae; genus Pelophylax; species Pelophylax lessonae. Next base: position 439,330,024 of record NC_138769.1, read on the forward strand.
CACACATGTGAGGTATCGCTGCGATTGATAGAGTGAGAGCAATAATTCTAGCACTAGACCTCCACTGTAACTCTGGAAAACTGAAAAAAAAAAAAATAAATTAAAGCATCCCCTATGGAGAATTTTAGGTGCCTAATGGCGCTTTTCCACTGCATGGAACCTGAACGGTTCAGCTCGCTTTTGTGCTTTTCCACTGCTGGTACCGCATGGTACGGTGTAGGAACGGTTCGGTACGGTACGGTACGGGGGCGCTTTTCCACTGCATGGAACCGAACGGTACGGCTCTCAAAAACAGTACCACCTCGATTGTGGTTTCAAGAGGTACCATACCCGGTACCATATCCCACAATCCTTTGCATGCAGTCACTATTAGCCACTGATGGTCAGAGAATCGTTGTTATCCCACCCACTTAACTTTAGTACTACTTTAGTGGAAAAGCAAACCATACCAAACCGTACCGAAACGTTCCAACCACCGTACCATGCGGTACCAGCAGTGGAAAAGCAAGCAGGGCCGAGTGGAACAGAGCCGGTACTTGCAGTGAAAAAGTGCCATAAGTTGGCGCTATTCCATGAGTGTGGAAAAAAGCTTAAAGCTTGACATATTAGGTATCTATTTACTCGGCTTAACATCATTTTTTACATTATACAAAAAAATCGGGGTAAATATTGCGTTTTTCTTTCCCCTTTTATAAAAATGTGTGGTTCTTTTTTTTTTTACTTTGAAAAAATGCTGCGCCAATACAGTGGGATAAAAAAAATTGCAACGACCACCATTTTATTCTCTAGGGTCTCTGCTAAAAAATGTATATAATGTTTGGAGACTCTTAGTAATTTTCTAGCAAAAACCAAAAATTATGATTTATTTTTTTTTTTACACATAGGAGATAAATGTCAGAATTGGCTTGGGTGGCAAGTAGTTAAAATGTCTGCCTTTTCAGCCATTTTTAAGTTCCACTATAATTGCAGGCATTCCATTTACCATCTGTGTACAGAACGCCTCCAGGTAACCATATTGCATTTTATGGAAAATGACAGCGCTGCAGACTGAAAAAGAAAGGTCCTTTTTAACCACTTGCCGTCTGCTCACATTGCTGCTACTGCAGCAATGTGGCTCGTTATCGTCCAGCGACGTAGCCCTACGTCGCTGGACTCCTCCCCTTGTGGGCGGCGCACGTGCGCCGCCGGAGGCTCGCTCCCGCTGTGTTCAGTCACAGCGGGAGTCGGGCCAGGGGAGGAGCAGTGGTGATCACCGCCGCTCTTCCCCGATCGTCGGGGAATCGAGTGTGGAGATCCGCCCACTTGTGTAAACAAAGCGGGCGGATCTCCTAAGTGACAGGCAGGGTCAGATTGCAGGGTTCAGCATAGCTGAACATGCGATCTGTCCCTGTGTCACTCAGTCACCCCCCCCCCCCCACACACACGTCAGTAAGCACCACGCATACATTAACCCCTCCCTCTCCAATAAAATTAACCCCTTCCCTGCCAGTGTCATTTTTACAGTAACAGGGCATATTTATAGCACTGATTACTGTAGTAATGTCACTGGTACCCCCAAAAGTGTCAAAAATGTCAGTCAAGGGTCCGATCTGTCCGCTGCAATGTCGCAGTCCCGCAAAAAAAAAAAAATCGCAGATCGCCGCCATTACTCGTTAAAAAAAAAACACCACAAATGACAGAAATCTTTCCCTTAGTTAGTAAACGCAATAACTTTTGCGCAAACCAATCAAAATACGCTTATTGTGATTTTTTTTACCAAACATAGGTAGCAGAAAACAAATTGGCCAAAAATTTAAAAAAATTTTGATTTTTACATTTTTTTGGGGGGGGAATTTCATATAAAAAAATGTTAAAAATATTGTTATTTTTTCAAAATGTACGCTATTTTTTTGTTTATAGCGCAAAAAGTAATAATCGCACAGGTGACCAAATACCACCAAAATAAAGCTCTATTTGTGGGGAAAAAAAAGGACGTAAATTTAGTTTGGGTACAGCGTCGCGCGACCGCGCAATTGTCAGTTAAATTCGCACAGTGCCGAATCGCAAAAAGTGGCCTGGACGTAAGACAGCAAAATCCTCCGGTGGTAAAGTGGTTAATAACATTCAATTACAATATGTAATTGTATAGATTGTAATATTTTTTATTTGCGTTTTTTTCCCCATGAAATAGGAGTTACCCTTTAAGCTGATGGAACAATGACATAAAACAATGACTGCTTCGTGTAGATGACCCAGCATAGGGATATAGATGACCCAGCATAGGGATATAGATGACCTAGCATAGGGATATAGATGACCTAGCATAGGGATATAGATGACCCAGTATAGGGATATAGATGACCCAGTATAGGGATATAGATGACCCAGCATAGGGATATAGATGTAATGATCGCATACCCTGCTCGTGTAAAGGAATGTAAACAATGCTCGTTCCCCCCTGTCAGTCCTATCAGGACAGCCTGCTCTATGGGAGGACCACACTGACTGAAGACCATAATAAGAAATAGGGCGGCCCGGCTGTTACAGCTCTCTGGTCACACAGCGTCACTCACCTGTCTTCCCACAATACACACATTGGTTTTTACCATGGAAATAGAAGCCGTTACTTCACTGACATCAATAACGTGCGACAAGACAGAAGAGCTCACACGAATGACATCACCGCACGCAGCTGACAGGAGGACGTTCAAGCTTGCTAGGTGATAAAATCACGTGGGTGATGTTTCACGTGAGCGTTCCACCTACAAGGGGAGGGGCGGAGTTATAGGAAGTAGGGGAATGTGGCATTTCATGTGTGGGTTACAGGTCAGAGCGGCGCTCTATTACAGGACTGTCCATTTAGGACACAGGCTCCTGGGAAAATGTGTCTGCAATTAAGGACTCAGGTTGCCATCTTGTGGAAGCCTAACTGGACAGAGCTGTGTGCTGTATATAGAGTTCCTGACTGCAGCCCACCCGCACACACAAGCGCCTGTCAGTTAGAGTAACACAAATGCCAGAGTGATTGAAACAGAAGTATGGACAAAACCTTTTGTTAGTCACAGGAGGAGTGCACTTACCTTTGCTCTCCTGTGACCCAGTCAGCTTATAGGGTGCTTTAGTAGGGTTGGCACTTCATCCCTTTAAACCCGAACACATATTAATTACACATGTTCTGTGGCTGGTTAAGATGGTAATTAAACTCCCTTCATTAAATTAGCCTCAGAATCTGTGTAATTCACATGTTTGGGTTAAGTGCCGCGTCACATTAGTCCGATGCCAGGCATCACATGTGATCCGCACCACATTGCTGTGCAGATCACATGCATTGTCTGTGCGATGCGATTGCAGACATACAAATTGTATGGCTGAAATCACATTCACACCAAAATGGTGCAGGATCCTTTTTATGGTTTGCACCGGAATCAGATCGCATGGGTGTTCGTGCCGATTCCTTCACCATTTCACAGTTTGCACTGTGATCTGCGGACCAATCTGGGGGTGTCATTAACTATACATTGACACCCCCAATGATTCACAGATCTCAGTGTGAACCACGGTGTGATGTGGGAACCGACACTGAATCGCAGGGTTTCCCGCATCGTACCAGTGTGAACCGGTGTAACGTGAGAATTACCTACCCCGTGAGAAAAACCTACCCTCGTCACTTCCGGCCAGGAACAGCTGAGCAGCGCAGCAGTGCGCATGCTCACAGCCCGGGATACCTAATGGAGCAGCTGAGAATCAGACTAGTGCGCATGCGCACTAGTATGAAACAATCACGGTGTCTGTGAAAAAAAACCTACCTACGCGGGGGTTACATTAAAACAGCTGTGCTGCAATACGAGTCATCTCCGCTCCTGTCACTTCCCTGCTCTCGGCTAGTAAATATAAAAGCGGCTGGCGGCTCCGTGATTTATCTTTTCATACAGCCGCCGCCGCTTTTATATTTACTAGCCGAGATGAGGGAAGTGACCGGGACAGGAGCGGAGATGACTCGTATTGTAACACAGCTGTTTTAATGTAACCGCTCGCATTACACACACTACCGTGAACCGGAAGTGACGAGGGTAGGTTTTTCTCACGGGTAGGTAATTCTCACGAAACACCGGGACTAAAGGGATGAGGTGACAACCCTAGGCTATAGTCAGCTGACATGGCAAAGCCACTCTTGGCTTTAGAAGGATCCTGACCATATCGACGGGATTCACCCAGCTGACTGATTGACAGCTGGCTTCACCTCTCTGCTGAGCTTTGAGCATCAGAGCCAGCTGTGTCTTCCTCTTCTCCAGTCTTGAGCTCCAGCAGTGAGCGCTGGAGGTGTAGAGTACCTAAAGCTGGATACACACTATCCAACTTTTGTGGTTAGATTTCCTTCAGATTTACCTTTTCTATGTAGTGCAAGGGCCTGCCAGATTGCATACAAATTGAAAGTGTTTAGGTTTGACCTCATATTATATGGTTTTGGTAAGTCTAAAGGAAAAAGTCTTCAGAAAATCTTATAGTGTGTATGGCCCATAACAGTCACTGCTCTCGGCTTATAGGTGATTGAGAGATCAGAGGTCATGTGATCGATCAGTTCTTAAGTTAAAGTGGAACTTTACCCATAAAAACTTGATAATAAAATAATGTTCTTTAGCAAGGAACATACATTCCACATTAATAATTATGCTACCAACATTAGTGTGTGCTGTAAATTGCCTCCAGCATTGCTCTTGTTTGTTTTTACCATTTGCTGAAGCCCAGAGCTGCTGAAAAGCAATATAGTGGAACTAAACCCATCAATTTAACAGTTTCAAAACAGTTAAATTCTTGCAATGCCCAGATTGCTTACTGTCACATTTGCTTGTTTCAAATGGCTGGTGTCATCACTGATCATATGTGCAGCACCATGGCAATTACAGATCAAACAGAATTAGCTTTCTTGGTTCTGAAGGATAGGAGGTAGGAATGTGTTCGGGATCCCACCAGGAAGCTGACACTGCACTCCACTAATCACAGGCAGTGAGACATTTCCCGATCTGTGCAGCCGCGGACCTGGGAAATGTCTCACTTCCTGTGATTAGCCGCGTGCAGTGTCGGCTTCCTGGTGGAATTAAGCAGGTGGGATCCCGAACACGCCCGAGCCCATCTCTAATAGGAGGGTTTAAATCCACTTTAAGAATGTCAGTAGTTTGGCCTCTACAAACTCTACAGTGCCTAAAATAGAGAGCAACTGAGCATGTGCAGAGCAGGGTGAGACAGTGCATTACTGGATTTTAAACAGTATAGGCTTTTTCTTATTGTTTTACATAGGTATACCTGCAAAAGGGGCCAGCCTGAAATGATCTATCAGGACCTAAAGTGGTTGTAAATGCTGAAGGTTTTATACCTTCATGCATGAAGGTAAAAAACTTTCAGTTTGCAGCCCCTCCTAAAAACGTACCTAAGCCTATCTTCATTTCAGTAATGTGCATGGGACTAAAATAAATACAAAAACCAAAGATGCTGGACTGTTTCTTGAATCAGTGCTCACACTTGGAGAACATGCTTAAAGTGGAGTTCCACCCTAATTTTATACTTACCTCCATCTTCTCGCTCCGGGACACCTGAAAAAGAAATGGATAATCGCATTTTTTTTTTTTTACTTACCTCGTAGCGAAGAAAATATACTTACCTTACTTCCTTCTTCCTCCTTCCTCGGCCGCGGCCCGTCGTCACTTCCTGGCTCTGCAATGATTCCTGGGAGCTGAACGTCATCGCTCCCAGGAATCATTGCGCCTGCCCCGACGTCAGTTCCGGGGCGCGCGCGTCATCCCCTTCTAAACAGCTTCTGGGCATGCCGCGCGCGACCCAGAAGTGACGTCGGGGCCGGCGCAGGGCATCGTGGGACCGAAGAAGGCGGAAGAGGACGCCGAAGAGCATCTCGCTGGCTTCAAGCTGCCCACATCTGAGATGGCAGCGCTGGACAAGACGTTTTCAAGGTAAGTATTTGTCCTAACAGGTAAGTGCAACCCGGGACAGATCAGAGGCTTGCCATTGTGGAATGCACTAGCCCTGACTGTCCCGGGGGTATTTAAAAAAAAAAAAAAAAATCCAGGGTGGAACTCCGCTTTAAATGTGCTGTTGTTACTAGCGGTAACCCTGGCAGACCCACATCCAGCACAAAGGCTGGAAATACTGCTACATACATATTGAGTTTTTCTGTTGAACCAGTGGGTTGAACAAAAAAATTCAAAGGTTCCCTCATCCACACAAACATTGTGGGTGCAGGGATCTCTCCCACTTCGCTATTGTATTCTGGGACTTTGACATGGAGAACACAGGAGGTTGCTAGGTCAGCAGAGGCGCTATTCAGGGAACATTTTGCTTTTTCTCAATGAATACAAACTGTTCTCTGATTGAACAAGGTGGAGAGGGGGCAGTGATGTTACGACCCCCCACCTTGTGCAATCAGAGAACACTTTGCATTCACTGAGAAAATGCAAAGTGTTCTCTGAGTGGTAACCTTCTGTGGTCAACAAGTAATGGGGCAGCCACGGAGCATGGGATCTGGAAGCTAGCCTTGATCACTGGAGTCGTGGTGTCTACTACATGCGTTTACACTTTCCAGGTAGCATAGATCCTAACTATCCCTGATTTCGAGGGACTGTCCCTGATTTGAAACAAAGTCTCTCTGTCCGTCCTTCCTCCTCTTTTGTCCCTCATTTTGGTCTGATCTATATAGTGGTATATAAAATGCACTTTTTATCTTTCAAAAAGTGTTTCCCAGTGTTAAAAAAAAGTGGGAGGTATGAGGTAGACACCATAGGTGTGGCCCATACATACTTACATTTGTCCAGGCTGTATTAGACTATCTTTGGAAATTTCTATATTTCTTACTGTCAGACTGCATCACTAAAGATCTTTGTACTTCCTTATTATTAGTCCACTCTGGTCCGGTCACATGATCCTCTGTGCCAGTGAATGGGGGAACTTCTATGCAATGTACAGCATAGTGTACAGGATAGGCTGTCAGAAATACTTATCATACTTGCTTGTGCCGGTCTGGTCACATGATCAGCTTCCAGCGCCGGCTTCAGCGTGGAGGATGGACAGCCGATAACTAGGGTTACCACCTCATCCCTTTAAAACAGAACACATATTAATTACACAGGTTCTGTGGCTGATTAAGGTGGTAATTAAACTCACTTGGAGCCTTCTCTGCATTAAATTAGCCTCAGAACCTGTGTAATTAATTTGTGTTCTGTTTTAAAGGGATGAGGTGGCAACTCTACCGATAACGGATGCTTCATAGTAAGCCTATGGGTGATATTATTGTCCAGGCTCTGCAGTCATTGTCAGCGATCTCTTCTCTACACTGAAGCCGCTGCTGGAGAGATCATGTGACCGGACCAGAGTGACTTCAGAATAGGTAGGAATAGGCATCCTTCCTTTTACAGGGTAGACAGAATAGGCTAATGCTTGGTACACACGATGTGAAAATCAGATAAATGGTTGTTCTGAGATTTTTGCATACTAGTCTCATATCAAATGCAAGAATGCTGCTTTGCCCACAAACATTTTTGTACGATCGACACTATGTTTGTACCTGAGGACTTCTACAACCTTGTCCAGAATACAGTCCTTCCTGCTATTGGGCCTTTCATAGTTTGCTAGCTCCCCATCGTAATCATGCTTCTTTGGGGAGTTTAGATCAAAGCATATTCATGTGTTAGAATGGCCCAGTCAAAGTCCAGACCTAAATCTAATTGAGATTCTGTGGCAGGACTTGAAAATTGCTGTTTACAGACTCTCTCCATCCAATCTGACAGAGCTCAAGCTATTTTACAAAGATGAATAGGCAAAAATGTCACTCTCTAGATATGCAAAGCTGGTAGAGACATCCCCAAAAAGACTTGTAGCTGTAATTGCAGTGAAAGGTGGTTCCACAAAGTACTGACTCAGGGGGGCTGGATACAAACACACACCATACTTTTCACATATTTATTTGTAAAAGATTTTGAAAACCATTTATCATTTTCCTTCAACTTCACAATTATGTGCCACTTTGTGTTGGTCTATCACATAAAATCCCAATAAATTTTGGAAAAAAAAAATAATAAAATACATTTACGTTTTTAGTTTAAACATGACAAAGTGTTGAAAAAAAATATTTTTCAAGGCACTGTAAATGAATATTATGTAATAATAAATAAACAATTAACCCCTAACAATAATAAATAAACACCCTAACGCAAAATAAATACATTAATATTATTATTATTATTATTATGATTAATTGATTTTGTTTGGTTTGTATATTATTATAATTAACAATAATCTATTTAGTATATTTTTTTAAGGCTAGGGGTTAATTATTACTATATTTTATTAATGTATTTTATTTATTATTTATTTATGATGATTTTAAGGCTCCATTCACACCTGGGCGTTTTCAGCTCCAAAAACGCTCAAAAGAAACGTTTCCAAAACGCCCAACAAGTAAAACCCCATTCATTTAAATGGCCCCTGTTCACATCTGAGCGTTTTAACGCCTGAAGCAAAACGCCCAACGCTCAAAAAAGTACATGAGCTTCTTTTTGGGCAGATTACAGGCGTTTTCCATTGGTCTCTAGTCAATCTAAAAACGCCTGCACAAAAACGCCTGAAAAACGCCTGCAAAAACGCCCATAAAAACGCCTGAAAAAAACGCCTGAAACAAAAACGCCCAGGTGTGAATGGAGCCTTAGGCTAAGTTCACATCTTGGCGTTGCTATTTACAGGCATTTGTAGGCATTTTTTCAGGCATTTTTATGGGCGTTTTTACAGGCGCTTTACAGGCGTTTTTACAGGCGTTTTTAGGTTGACTAGTAACCAATGGAAAAAAATAAAAACACCTGTAATCTGCCCAAAAAGAAGCTCATGTACTTTTTTGAGCGTTGGGCGTTTTGCTTAAAACGTCAAAAGGCTCAGATGTGAACAGGGGCCATTGAAATGAATAGGATTTGTCTTGTTGGGCGTTTTTTGAGCTGATCCTAGAGACGAAAAACTCCCCAAAAATGCCCCAAAACGCCTACATGTGAACTTAGCCTTAGTTATTTGTGTATTTATTTACATTTATTTATTCATATATTATTACAAATTTTTTTTTCTCACATTTTTGCATTTGTGCAGAAATTCCTTCAAAAACGTGCGTTTCCATATATTTCTATAGGGGGGAACGTGCAAATCTTGCCAATATGAGCTACAAAAAAAAGTTTAAAAACTTTTTTGCAGCTTCAGGCGATTCGGAGCGGAGATGTGAACCAACTCCATAGAGAATAATTGATTTTTTTTTTCTCCTCCAGTGGAGCTTCCAGCTACAAAACGCTGAGGTGTGACTGGGGCTTTAGCGCAGATAACGCAGCCCACAAGGACAACCAATTGTGAATGGGCCCCCCTATTATCCTTTCAAGAAAGGGGCCAAGAATTGTTCACATCTAAAGGTAATTCAGGATGCCTCCTTTCATTGCCAAACCTCAGCTGACCACCAGAGGGAAGCAAAGGGCATGCATGTATAAAGGGATGTCGGGGATGCCTTTGTTGATGTAACAGAACATATGGCCACAGGCCAGCTGCTCCCGTCACACAGTCTGTATACAGCCTTCTGCTATGTGTTTCCTAATAAGGATATGATGATGGGGAGGAAGTAGTGTCTGGTGTTACAAGAAATTACTTCCCCCCCATACTCACGCTCTGTGTGTTGGAGCTGCTGGTGAATTGAAGGTACTGTATAGAAGATATATTAACCAATCTAGCACCGGTATGAAATATCATTGACCTGTATGATAATTGTATGTTCACAGGGAGGAGCAGCGCCGTGATTGTGTCCAGAATTAGACAAGATGCAGGTGAGTCACAGGAAAATGGCAACCACTGGATGTTAGACCCTCCAGCGTAGGGTTGTCACCTCATCCCTTTAAACCCGAACACATACTAATTACACAAGTTCTTAGGCTGATTAAAGTGCAAATTAAACTCACTTGGTGCCTTCTCTGCAATAAATTAGCCTCAGAACCTGTGTAATTCACATGTGTTTGGGTTTAAAGGGATGAGGTGGCAACTGTACTCCAGCGTGAGTCCAATCCGTGAGTACACAATACGCCTGCACTTCTCTGTGCCTTTCCAAATAAATCTGTGAACTCGTGTACAGGGATTGTCCTAATGCCCATGGGAATAATGAGACAGACCGCCAGCAGTTCCGAAGTATTATGGACCTTCCAGAAAGGTCTGTGTTTGGAGGGATTGCTGTAAATCTTCTGCTTGGTGACCCCCTTTTTTTTTTTTTTTCACTCTTTATTTAAAAATGCATATTATGTACATTAATGCGGAGTTCCACCCAAAAAGACAACTTCCGCTCATTTGCTCCCCCCACTCCAGTGCCACATTTCCAAACATTTCAGATTTTTGACAGGTACCCTTCCCCACTTCTGGGAAACAGCGCAGCCCTTCGGAAGTTCCATCCAGCTTCTCCTTCCCCTGCTGCCGAGTCAATCGGAATGCGCAGCGTGCTTCGCACATGCGCAGTAGGGAGTCGGCTGTGAAGCCGAAAGGCTTCATTGCCGGTTTGCCTTACAGAGAATGGCGGCGGCAACAGCAGCCAATTCGAAAATTGCCTAGGGTGCTGACCTCGTGGGCTCCCTGCATAGGTGTTTATAAATATTAAAAGTCAGCAGCTACAGTATTTGTAGCTGCTGACTTTTAATTTTTCTTTTTTTTTATTCCACAGCTGGAACTCTTCTTTAAAGCTTTATTTACAGTTTAACCTTAAGGCCCCTTTAGCACGAGCTTTCCGATCAGGTCCGCCTGTCAGTTTTTCAGGCGAACCTGATCAGACGCTCCATGCACCCCTATGGGGCAGGGGATGTCAGCGGTGACATCTCCACTGACACCCGCTGCTATCCGATCCTGTCCGTGAAATCCAGACAGATGGAAACCCTATTTTCCATCCATCTGAAGGATCAGATCGGATGGAAACGGACAGGCAGTCCATTTTCATCCAATCTCCCATAGAGGAGAGCGAGGCCCTGACAGGTCTGTCTCTGCAAAGCGGAGACAGACCTGTCATCCGCCTGCTCGTGGGTCGACGGATTGATCCCCGTTGAGCAAAACTGAGTCTGCCAAGCGGAAAGCCCGTGTGAAAGGACCTTTAGGGTTGATTTACACTTGTGGCTGGAGGAAAGTAAAAACAGATGTGTTTTTGCTGCCCCCTCTCATAAGCTGCAAAGGCAACCAGACTTGCAGTGCTTTGTGGCTGCAGCAAGAATTATACTCCCGTGACGGTCACCAACCAGTATCACCCACTGAACGTGAACCTACTCAAGTGAAGGGGGCTACACCCCAACTGCGTGCAATGCATGTGATTGCCGACCGGCGGTGGGGGCATTTAGGGGTTAAAATTGGTGAGGGGGCTTCCGATAAAACGCTCTCTGTAAACTGATTCTCTGCAAAACACTTTTCAGGAGTGCAATGCTAATATATATGAGCCTTAACTCCTTAAATTCACATGAGCTTGTTTGATTTCAGGATCCAAACGCAGACACAGAGTGGAATGACATCCTGCGTAAAAAAGGTATTCTACCTCCTAAAGAGGCACCGAAGGAGGAAGAGGAGGAGGAAGAAGGGATTTTGACGCAGCAGTCCATTGGTGAGAACACTTACATTTTACTAATAAAAGGATAGTTTTCTGAGAAAAGGGGTGCAGACGTCACCAGATTTCATCACCTCACTTAAAGGGTAACTCCAATTTCGTGGGGGAAAAAAAAAAAATAGCAAATCAAGACAAAACAATATAACGTATACAATTGCGACTCATATTGTAATTGAATGTTAATAAAAATTACATTTCTTTGTCAATCTGCAGCTCTGTAAGTTTCTGAAAATGCAATGCAATATGGCTACCTGGAGCTGTTCTGTACACAGAATGTGCACTGACCACACCCCAGAAACATCATTTCCTGCTTGTGTGATTGGCTCACCAATTTTCCCAGAAGTCTACCTAAGATACAAGTCAGAATTCTGGCATCACCTGCAACAAAAATGTAATTTTTGGTGAGATACTCCCAATAGGAACATGTCTAAAGGGATGTAGACACAGCAGCTTTCCTCATTAGAGCCCTGCAGGTGCAGCAGCTGATGGATAATTATGAAAACACTCCCATTAGATTCACTTTCCACATGGGTACAGACAAACACACAGGGATTTCTTCAGAATAACAAAAGGCAGGAATCTGCAACAAAATTTGTTAAAATCCTTGCAATGTACAGAGATCACCCAGAGGGGAATGTTGTTTTTTTTTGTTTTTTTTTTCCCTCAACAAAAGTGGAGTTACCCTTTTAAGGGTTTTGCAACAGCTATATTTCCTGGCTATTCTTTCTCACTAGCATAGTACCAAACCCGACAGCTGCACATGGAGACTGACCGGACCGCAGTCATATTGGTCAGTAAAGCTGGGCACACACTATGAGAAAATCGAAAGAAACATTCCGTACGAGGCACGACCGTTCGCTTTTCATATAGTGTGTACCCAGCTTTCGACATTTCCAAACTAAAATTTTCAAAGGGGCAAACGCCAACATTTTTCTCGTACGTGAATGTGTACTGTTTTCATGCGGTATTCGTACAAAAGACTGCGCATGATCAGAAACCATAAACAACAAAAAAGCCTTTGTCGTATGAGAATTTTCGTACATTATTTCCATCTTCGGTTTTGACTTGCTGTGAAACATCGAGGAAAACCATACGATCGTTCACCTGATTTTCCTATAGTGTGTACCCACCTTAAGTTTCCATTCGTTTTTTGTCCTTGCGGGGAAAGAAGAGGCAGGGGGAAAGAAGAGGCGGGGGAGGGGTCAGACATTTCAGCTGCATGCTACTGTAAATATATATATATACTGCTCTCATATTAAAGGAGGCAGCAGTGCAGATTTTCTTTGCTGCCCTCTGAGCAAACCCATTTTCTATTTATTTTAGTTGGAGTTTGGAGGAGTTAAAAATGCTGTCAAGCTTGTAGTGTGTTGTCTATGTTCTCTTTGGGGAAATTCACCCTTCTATTTGTCCTGGTGGCCGTTTATCACTGGGAAAGTGGGGAAATTGAAAGTTTTAGAGTTTCCCCCATAACAAGAGATAAAAGGATGAAATCACCTAATGCAGACACTTGTTCCATTGACAACTGTGTAAGGGGGAATTCCCCTCACCTTTTGAGATCTCCTCTAACTTCCTTTTGTATCTCTAGGGCATCAAACCCAGACAGCAAAAAATTACCCTGCAGGGGTTCTAACCCTTCTCTACTCTATCCAAAACTAAATGTTGGAAAAGGAGACATGCATTATCTCTGTCACACAGTAAGACAGTGCTAATTCATTATTTTTCAGCTTCATTCAGAAATTACTCCCTCCCCTGCTCTAAAGCACCAAATAAAACCCATCTCTGACCTTTTAATTGTGAACAGGGGTCTCTGAACTTTTTAAACAATGGGCCAGTTTATTTTCCTTCAGGCTTTACAGGGGGGTGGACTGGGGCCAGTAGGAGTGGAAATTTTCCTGGCATCAGTGGGAGAAAACCTCACCACATTTGGTATTGGGGGAAGAATAGTGCCCCATTGTTGGTAGCATTGGGAGGAATAGTGCCCCATTGTTGGTGTTAGTGGAAAAAATAGTGCCCCATTGTTGTCAGTTGGTAGAATAGTGTCTTGTATCAGTGGGAGGAATAGTGCCTCAAGGGCCGGATAAAGGCAAGCAAAGGGACACAGTTTGGATACCACTGTTATAGAACATCTGTATATCTGTCTGATTTCCAGTGGTAATTTTGTCACAGACCTGCTCTCTCCAAAACTGTCTTGGCCCTGGTTCACACTGGTGCAATTTGACAGTTCAAAATCGCATGACAAGTCGCACCCCAGTGCTGGCAGTAGAACTGTTCAAATAGCTGTGACTCAAGTCGCAGCGACTTTGAAAATGTTCCTGCACTACTTTTTTGGTATTTCATTGCAACTTGCATGGACTTCTGTTAAATGAAGCTGCAAGCCGCAATGAAATCGGAGATGCAAATCACACTTTTTTGACTGCTCAGGAATCCAGGTGCAGGAGTTGCAATGATACCATATAACTGTTGAACACACTTTCTAAGAGGCAGCTCAGTTTGCATCTTAATTTGTTGCTTGTTTTATGCCTGTATGTATTTTTGTATTTCAGTGAAAACATATGAGGATATGACACTAGAAGAGCTAGAGGAGAATGAGGATGAGTTTAATGATGAAGACGAGAGAGCTATAGAAATGTATAGGTGAGTAGTTGCAGGTTAATACACAATCACCAAGGGGTTAAATTGTTATTTGTAGTATTGTTGCCCAATCAGGATTTTTAATTATTTTTTCTAAAAATTAAACTTAATAACCTATTTTTTGACTGTGATATAGTGTTCTTTTTCTTTTCTCAAGTTCTTGTGAATCAACCCTAATATTTCATATTTAGGTTTTATTAAGTAGATGGTTTTTGGTGAATTGGGATTTCCTTTTGTACAGATTCACATCCTTTCACTTTTCACATGGGTGTCACAGTGTTAATTTCGTCGACTAAAAGTTTTCGTCTACTAAATTAACACAATTTTAGTCGACTAAAATACGACTAAAACAATTCAGATGACTAAAATACGACTAAAACTAAAATGGCATTTTAGTCTTAAGACTAAAATATGACTAAAACTAAAATGGCATTTTAGTCAAAAGACTATAACTAAAACTAAATTGAAATTTGTTGCCAAAATTAACACTGGTGCATGCGCAAAGCTTAATACCATAAATAATAACATATTAGATTTTTCACTCCAGGACCAGCACTAGTATATAATGAGTTTGGAAATTGTAGAGAAATGCTTAAATAATGCATTACAAATTACAATTGAACAACACCCATTCGATTATAGATGACTAAAATGTAGGACGTTTTAGTCGACTAAAATGTAGGACGTTTTAGTCGACTAAAATACGACTAAAACTAAAACACTTGCAGAAGACTAAAATGTGACTAAAACTAAAATGCCATTTTAGTCCTAAGACTAAAACTAAATTGAAATTTGCTGCCAAAATTAACACTGGGTGTCATCAGTTCAGTCACATTTTATTCCTAAAAAAAAAAAAAAAAACATATACTGATACAGGTTACAACGATTTACATCTGTTTGCACATCTGTCTTCAGTTTCCTTTTACATTTGTTTTTTGCATCCATTTTTTACATGTCTGTTTGTCCAACAAAAGTATAAATGAAAAATGTTTCTTGCCTAAAAACAAACAAAATCGGAAAGCATGCAGAGCATTCCCTTTTTTTTTTTTTTTTTTCTTTTTTTTTAAAAGCATAAACTGACTTGGATGTAAGCAGATGTACACAAAGGCTGTCTCCTGTCAAGTGGGCATGCTGGAAATGACTGGTACACACTATCACTTGTTTAAAACCCTCCCGTGGAGCTGTTGTCTCCCAGCGGGTGGGTGCGGTGAGCTGTTCCTGCTAGGAGAGCACAATTATTACTGCTAGCAGCTTTAAACGCTGGCAATAATCGCATGCTAAATCTGAAATGCTGGTTGTACCCAAGTTGATCAATGAATCAACTTTGGTACAATCAGTCTGCCCATAGATGGATCGAATCTCGGCCAAATCCTGCTGAACTGGCCAAGATTCGATCAATCTATGGCTGGCTCGAGTGTGAATGGGGACTTACTGCTGAAGTATATAAAGGGACAGAACAGCAGTAAGTGATACTCTGCAACTGTATTTGTATCCTATTTAATGCAGCTCGTGTGGGAGGTTGAGTACTGTCAGAATTCTGGAAGTAGTCAGCCTATTTAACCAGATGTGGACCACTCCACATACATTTACTGCGGCAGGGCAGCCGCTCAGGGCAAAGACCCATACCTGTACATGATTCTGCACTTCCAGGTCTGGGGCATGCTGCAGGAGCCAAGCATCCCATCGTCGGGACCTGCCGATCGTTTGGGAAATAGGCAGAATGGCGATCTTCCTATTGTGAACAAGGCAGATTGCCATTCTGTGACAAAGGAAGGTTGTGAGCTTGTGTTCCTGCCAAGCAGGAACATGGATCTCTGCCTTCCCACAGTACAAGCAACCCCCACACAGTTAGCAATCACTCCCTATGAACACATTTAACCCTTTGATCGCCCCTGATCTTAACCTCTTCCCTTCCAGTTTCATTAGTTCAGTGACAATACAGATGTTTTAGCACTGATCACTGTATTAGTGTCACTGGTCCCTAAAAAAGAAAAAGTGTCAGGTGTCTGATTTTGTCCACCCCAAAATCTCAGTCCTGCTATAAGTCGGTGATCGCTGCCATTACTAGTAAATAAATAAATATAAATTCCAAAAATATATCCCATAGTTTATAGATGCTATAAATTTTTGCGCAAACCAGTTAATATATGCTTATTGGGATTTTTTTGCCAAAAATATGTAGCAGAACGCATATTGGCTTAAATTGATCAAGAAATTCGATTTTTTTTTTTTTTTTTTTTTTTTTATTGGGTATGTTTTTATAGCAGGATGTTAAAAAAAAGATATTTTTTAACCACAGAGATGATCACATACCACCAAAAGAAAGCTCTATTTGTGGGAAAATAAGGAAATCAATTTTATGTGGGTATAGCAACGCAGGACTGTACAATTGTCAGTTAAAATAATGCAGTGGGGGGGGGGGGGTAAACTTTCCGGAGCTGAAGTGGTTAACACCATAGTTAACTGTTCTTTTTTCCAGCAGATATCTGCCCCCTATATTATACTACAATCAGAATGTTCAATGAAAAGTACTTTGCAGATACACATAGACATTTGGTTGATCATGGCTGCATCCGACTAGGCTATATCTTCGTACAATGTTGAATTAGAGCAGACATTCATAGACTTGGGGAAGACCTGGCAATATTTATCTGTTGCAAGGATCCTTTCACTAAACATACGGACTATTTTTCTTAGGGAAAACATTCAACTACAGACTACATGCCTATTTTATATGTCTGAAAGATGGGGAACTCCTCTACTTGCCTCCACTCTCAACAACCACAGTTGTAGACATGCAGTACTGTGCTATTTTCTCTGCTCTGATACGGACCCATTTGACTGTTCCAGTCTTTTTTGTGTGATAAGCATCTCTGACTTCCTCAGGTTTTTGTTATATTGCTTGTAAATAGCCTGATTATTCTAAGCATTGATCTAAGTAGGTAGTATCAGATGAAAAAACTTGAACATTTATGGCTGGCTATAGAAGGAAAAGCCAGAGGTTGGGGTTGGAGGAAATGGAGAACTTTCACAAATATACTGCCAGACTAATTGGACTAATCTTACAAGTGGCAAATGGTTATTCTAGTAAGGTTTCTGCCCATCCACGAAGGACTCTGACCTACCAGGATCTTCTTCCCAAGTCACCCAGTGCCTGGATGTGTTGTACATACTTTAAAAGCTTTGTTTCCTGAACCCTCTGCCCCATGTGAAGCAAAGTCAAAATGTATGTTGGAAGACCAATGTATGCAATTACAGTTAAGATCCTCCTGTATTCTCTTACTCTTTGTCACTGTTGCAAATTTTGATGCATATAGACTTCTGTATATAGTATATTCTTCTACAACCAGTGGAAAAATGTCATGTATTTAGGGAAAGCTTTTTAAGATTTGTAAAACATGCATTTTTACTTTAGCTTGTAGTGTTTGCATGTGTTTGTCCTTTTATAGACGACAGAGATTGGCTCAATGGCAAGCAACACAACTAAAGAATAAATTTGGGGAAGTGATGGAGATTTCCGGGCAGGACTATGTGCAAGAAGTAACAAAGGCAGGAAAAGATCTTTGGGTGCTTTTGCACCTTTACAAGCAAGGGTAGGTATTATTTAGTGGTGATCCTTGTGGTATTTTATTGAACGTTTTTGTAAAAGCTATATAAACACTTTAAAACATTTTGTACAGGAATTTTGTATGTCATTGACATTTTTTTTAATATAGCTCTGTATATGTATCAGTAATTCTTTATATCAGTGTTCTCCAAATTGCGGCTCAGGGGCCAGGTGTGGTCCTTTGCTTGCCTTAATCCGGCCCTTGGAGCATTATTCATCTGACTGATATAAAACACTATTCTGCCCACTTACCCCAAGAATGGGGCATATTATCTGCCACTGACATCAACAGTGTGGTGCTATTTCCCCCGCTGACACTAACCTTGGCGTAACTATTCCTCCCCTTAATACCAAAAATAGGTCACTGTTTACAATTTCCATTCCCACTGACCACAGTCCAGCCCTCCTAAAGTTTGAAGCACAGTAAACTGGCCCTTTGTATGCAGAGTTTGGAAACCCCTGCTTTACATTGACCTAATCTCTTCAGTTTTTGTGTTAGGCCTGGTTCACACTGGTACGACATGGAATCCGACCTGTGAGAGCACAAGTCAGGTGAAATTTGAAATTCAGTATTTCCCTATGGGAGCTGTCTTACATGCTCCTACACAAATCTGTCCGACTTTAGAAAAGATTTCTGCATTACTTTGGTCTGACTTTGATACAACTTCAATGCCATAAAATGTTAAGTCACATTATTTTGGATCAAAGTCAGACTGAAGTTGCGGAGCAAGGTCGGATCGTAAGTTGAGCGACTTTCATGACGGAGCAGCGTGAACCTGGGCTATTTGTCATTTGGACACTCTTCCTCTTCTCTTTACAACGGTTATATAATTCTACTACCAAACATTTATTTTTTTTCTGTTTTATTTTTAGAATCCCACTTTGCAGTTTAATAAACCAGCACCTAGCAGTGCTTGCAAGAAAGTTTAAAGATGTGAAGTTTGTGAAAGCCATTTCAACAACGTGTATACCAAACTATCCTGATAAGAACCTACCCACCATCTTTATTTATCAAGATGGTGAAATTCGTGCTCAGTTCATAGGACCTTTAGTGTTCGGTGGCATGAATCTCACACAGGACGGTAAGTCAACAGCCGATGGCCAAACAATGGTGGTATAAAATGCAACACTTTGTGAACTACTTTTTTATGTACCCCCGGGTCTCGTTTTGTCAGGTGCATGTGCACAAACATTAATGTCTTTCCACATGTGGCCAAAACCTGAATGCAGATTCACTGGCTTCTAAACAAATTTGACTTTTAGAGGTCTTTGATTATTTATCTGTATGTTGGTAGAAAGGACACTTAAAATGGTTGCAAACGTCTGACATGAAATGTGAACAAAGCATATCCCTCTATACTGTGTACTTGTCTAAATCCAAGACAATAAGTGTTTTTTTCTGTCTGCTGCCTCCTTTATCTGCTGTTATTTCTAAAACCAAGAGGAAAAAAGGTGACAGAAGGGAGCTCCAGCACACCACCTGTGGTTGACAGTCTTAGCTTTGTTCCTGTGTGAAGGGGTGGGTGTGTCCTTTTTCCCTCCAATCTTCTTACTGATATCTCCAGTGCTCCAACCCCTGCTTTCCTAAAGCTCGGATAAGCTTTATAAATTCTTTACTTTGAACTGCTGTAGAGAAGAGAGGTTGCACATGTTTATCTATCTTGAAGGATTTCTTTAATCTGAGTGTCATCTGAGGCTAGTCACTTCACTGAGTAAATGTAATGGTTTACAACCACTTAAGGAAACAGACTGAGGTTTATGATTCTATGAAAAGTGTGCAATCTATCTGTGCTTTAAGATCTGAGTAAAAATATAAGGACTAAAATTATTTGTGTGCAGTTCATTGGAAGTACAGGTTATTAAGGTGTATGTCTGGCCAAAAAATAACAAATATTTGTATTCTCTGGAATACATTTCTCCTTGATGGATGCCTCCTAAACATGTTGCAAATATGATGATCTTCCAGAAATCTAGTGTTCTCTTAAATTTCTGTGGGAGCTGACAACACAGTACCTCCTACTGCACTGAAGTCCCAAGCAGTGTTGTCAGCCTTGCCTCTCTTCTGCTGTACTACTTGGGCAGTGGTGATGGCTGCTTGGTATTTCAGTGCAGTGAACTCAATTCGTTTTACATTTGGAGGTGTAACTTTTATTTCTCTTACGTCCTCCGACAGTCGCCGCCACCTCTAAGTCATCACTATTGGGTATTGACTTCCGCTCCGCAGGAGTAGCTAGGCATAAGACTTAGTCAAAAGAACAAAAGCATTTGCATAGACACACCAATGGGGGCTGTCCCACTGGTCAATACCCCCCTGCAGTGATCACTCCCAACTCAGTTTGTTTCTGCCTAGCGTCAGGAGTAGTTAGGCTTTCCCTGTGCTGGGGCTACAGTCTCAGCCTTTCTAATCTTTATTTCATTTTATTTTAAAAATGTCAGTTTTTTTCTTGTTATATTAGCTGTTTTTTTTTTGTCAGCTTTAGTTGTTAGTCGACTCTTCGGATGAAGATGGATTCTTGCTGAGCTGGGAATCGGACTGACCGCCCTGGTTCTCCAGGGCAGAGGGTCAGAGGGACCCCCAGCCCGCCATCGAGCGTTCAGCCATGTGTTCGCCCTGGCATTATGAACGACTCATCCCTGCTCGCAGCAGGGATGCAGCCTGTGAGGTGGCTACCTCACTGGACACATCTGCGGTGCTGCAGTGTCCTGTCCTTGGCTAACGGCATTCCCTGTCAGATAAGGACAGCGGCTTTCCGTTCATAGAGGCACCCCACGCCATCTGGTACAAGTAAGTACTTCTGTGTGGGGCCTCTGTCTGGGGTGGCAGTCCTGTGTTGCTGTGTGTCCCCCATGTCTGTGCCTGTGTGGGGCTCCCGGTGGCGATCCCTGTGGGGGTCTTTTGTACATGCGCTGCGGTGCTGTGTATTGTTGGGGGCCCCTTCCCCTGTGTCACTTCGGTGTTTTTTCTGGGGGTGCAGACGATGTGTGTGGCGGCCGCAGCGGGGTAAAACCGCGCGGTCCGCCATTTTTAATATGGGCAAGCATGTCTGGCTTCACTGTGTGCTACATTACATGTTGTTTTGGCGCCATCTTGCACGTGGCAGACCGATCGTTCCGAGCACATGTTCGGCGGCCATTTTCCTGAAGCCTCCCATTCAGTTCTATAGGCAGCCTTTTTCCCTGGGTTATTGCAGCTTATTGTTCAGCCTCTTGACCTCACTTCTTTTTCCTCTGAAGCAGCGATCGATGTGGTAACACTCTGTGGGGCTCTGCAGACTGTCTCTTCCATAACTTTCTGTTTTGTCATTCCTGGCTCAGTTTCTTCTCATTTTGGGGGTCTTTAGTCACTGTACAGTGGGTACGGAAAGTATTCAGACCCCCTTAAATTTTTCACTCTTTGTTATATTGCAGCCATTTGTTAAAATCATTTAAGTTCATTCTTCTTCCTCATGAATGTACACATAGCACCCCATACTGACAGAAAAACACAGAATTGTTGACATTGTTGCAGATTTATTAAAAAAGAAAAACTGAAATATCACATGGTCCTAAGTATTCAGACCCTTTGCTCAGTATTTAGTAGAAGCCCCCTTTTGATCTAATACAGCCAGGAGTCCTTTTGGGAAAGATGCAACAAGTCTTTCACACCTGGATTTGGGGATCCTCTGCCATTCCTCCTTGCAGATCCTCTCCAGTTCTGTCAGGTTGTATGGTAAACGTTGGTGGACAGCCATTTTTAGGTCTCTCCAGAGATGCTCAATTGGGTTTAAGTCAGGGCTCTGGCTGGGCCATTCAAGAACAGTCACGGAGTTGTTGTGAAGCCACTCCTTCGTTATTTTAGCTGTGTGCTTAGGGTCATTGTCTTGTTGGAAGGTAAACCTTCGGCCCAGTCTGAGGTCCAGAGCACTCTGGAGAAGGTTTTTGTCCAGGATTTCCCTGTACTTGGCCGCATTCATCTTTCCCTCTATTGCAACCAGTCGTCCTGTGCCTGCAGCTGAAAAACCCCCCCACAGCATGATGCTGCCACCACCATGCTTCACTGTTGGGACTGTATTGGACAGGTGATGAGCAGTGCCTGGTTTTCTCCACACATACCGCTTAGAATTAAGGCCAAAAAGTTCTATTTTGGTCTCATCAGACCAGAGAATCGTATTTTTCACCATCTTGGAGTCCTTCAGATGTTTTTTTAGCAAACTCCATGCGGGCTTTCATGTGTCTTACACTGAGGAGAGGCTTCCGTCGGGCCACTCTGCCATAAAGCCCCGACTGGTGGAGGGCTGCAGTGATGGTTGACTTTCTACAACTTTCTCCCATCTCCTGACTGCATCTCTGGAGCTCAGCCACAGTGATCTTTGGGTTCTTCTTTACCTCTCTCACCAAGGCTCTTCTCCCCCCAATAGCTCAGTTTGGCCGGACGGCCAGCTCTAGGAAGGGTTCTGGTTGTCCCAAACGTCTTCCATTTGAGGATTATGGAGGCCACTGTGCTCTTAGGAACCTTAAGTGCAGCAGAAATCTTTTTGTAACCTTGGCCAGATCTGTGCCTTGCCACAATTCTGTCTCTGAGCTCTTCAGGCAGTTCCTTTTGACCTCATGATTCTCATTTGCTCTGACATGAATTGTGATCTGGAAAGTCTTATATAGACAGGTGTGTTGCTTTCCTAATTAAGTCCAATCAGTATAATCAAACACAGCTGGACTCAAATGAAGGTGTAGAACCATCTCAAGGATGATCAGAAGAAATGGAAAGCACCTGAGTTAAATATGAGTGTCACAGCAAAGGGTCTGAATACTTAGGACCATGTGATATTCCAGTTTTTCTTTTTTAACAAATCTGCAACAATGTCAACAATTCTGTGTTTTTCTGTCAGTATGGGGTGCTATGTGTACATTCATGAGGAAGAAGAATGAACTTAAATGATTTTAGCAAATGGCTGCAATATAACAAAGAGTGAAAAATTTAAGGGGGTCTGAATACTTTCCGTACCCACTGTACATATAGCGGTGGGCTGCGCACTCCGCAGCGGTGTTAAAGGGCCAGTACCTTTTTATTGCACTGTTGTTTTCTAACTTGGGCAATGGAATCTCAGGACAGCAAATTTCCTCCAACTCTGGTGGGGGCCCCCAGTCCTGCTGGGGCCCCTGTTATACCCGATTTGGCTGCCGTAGTGGCGTCTTTAGTGTCCAAAATGGAGGTACTGATGGCTGAACGTGCTGCTAGGAAAAGACCCAGATTATCTATCTATCTCCTCTGATTCAGATGGTGATGTGGCTGCTGCGGCGGGCGTGCCCTTTTCAGGGTCTCCCTCATCCTTGGACCCTCTGGGGTCTGAGGGGGAGGCGGAGGTGGAGGGGGTTGATGTTTCTCCCCCGGGGTCGCCTGAAGAACACTCGACCATGGATGAGTTGATTGTTTCTGTAAAAGAAACACTACACTTGGAGGATGAGCCCAGTCCTCCGGGCATTGTGTCCTCCTTCGGTACACCTAGGACCCGCAAGTCGGCGCAGGTTTTTCCCTGCCCCGCTGAGTTTCATTACACTGTGAATGAACTGTGGCGCACTTTAAAACGTCCATTCATGGTTCCCAGTTGGTTTAAACTACTTTATCCCTTTGCGCCGGCTACGGAATCGCGATGGTGTGTGCCTCCACAGGTGGATCACACTGTGGCCATGTTAAACAAGGCTACCTTGATTCCTACTGAGGAGGAAGAAGGTTGGAGTCTCTAGCCCGCCATTCCTACACGGCGGCGGGTTCCTTGCTCAAACCTGTTTTCGCGTCCGTTCTGGTGGCTCAGGCGGTGGCTGATTGGACTAAGGTGCTTAGATGCAATCTCGCGTCTGATTCTGCCCCCCCCCCGCCATGCTGGCTATGGTGGATCAAATTCACCAAGGAGTCATGCATTTGTGTGATGCGGCCTTAAATGAGGCCCCTTTGGTAGCACGCCTATCTAGTGTTGCGGTTCTTAACAGTCGACTGATCTGGCTGAAGAGCTGGTCGGCTGACCAGACATCACGGAAAACAGTCACTGATTTTCCCTATGCTGGCTCTCGCCTTTTTGGCGAGGCGTTGGATACCTTGGTAAAAGGCGTCATGGGGGGCAAGAGCACCATGCTGCCCCAGAACCCGAAGAACAAGTCCTTTCGTGGCAAGCGGGGTTCCGCCTCTCAACCCAATCAAGGGTCCTTTCGTGCCTTTCAGATTCAAACCAAGGGCAAGCCCTTCAAGGGCCAAGGTAGCCAAAAGAAGCCCTGGACGGGCAAGCAGAAGTCCGGCAATGCCGGTGCGGCGGGTCAATCCGCCTCTGCCTGAAGGGGCGCCCTCACCCATTTCTGGGGTGGGGGGACGTTTGCGCAGTTTCCTCCAACCTTGGCTGCTCCGAATTCCGGACAGGTGGGTTCAGGAAATCGTTAGATCAGGGTACAAGATCGAATTCCTTTCCCGGCCGGCGAACAGATTTTTTCCCTCAAATCTTCAGGACCTGCATCAAGCGGTGCAGGACCTCCTTGCCCAGGGGGTGATTGTCCCGGTGCCTCATCTGGACAGGTTTCGGGGGTTTTATTCCAATCTGTTCACTGTGCCCACAGAAAGGAGGGCAAGGTGCATCCTATTCTGGACCTGAAAGCACTGAACCGCTTTGTGCGCGTTCGAAAGTTCCGTATGGTATCTCTCCGCTCGGTGGTGGCCTCCCTGAATCCAGGGGAATTCCTGGCCTCTATAGACCTGAATGATGCGTACCTACACATCCCCATTTTCGAGGGTCACCAGAGGTACCTTCGGTTCGCAATAGCGGAGGACCACTATCAGTTTGTGGCGTTACCTTTCAGTCTCGCTTCGGCTCCAAGGGTCTTTACCAAAGTGTTGGCGCCTGTTCTAGGCCTGCTAAGGGCTCAGGGCATTGCCGTCTTGGGATATCTGGACGATCTCCTTTTAAGATCGAGTGTCCGCCAGGACCTACTGCGCGATCTGTCCACCACGGTACAGACACTCCAGGAGTTCGGATGGAACATCAACGTACAGAAGTCGACCTTGTCTCCTTCGGTTCGTCTTCCCTATCTGGGAATGGTTCTGGACTCTGCTCAAGCAAAGGTGTTCTTGCCGGAGGACAAGCTCCGGACCTTCGGACCTTATAGGACGAGATCAGGTCCTTCGGGGACAAGCCATCCTCGTCGCTCAGGACCTGCATGCGGTCCCTAGGGTTGATGGTATTGGCCTTCGAGGCGATACCCTTTGCTCAGTTTCACACACGGTCTCTTCAAGCGGAGATCCTGGCCAGGTGGGACAGACTACCTCAGTCCTTGGATCTGGGTGTCTCATTGAGTCGCCAAACCAGAATGGATCTTCTGTGGTGGCTTCAGTCCCCGGCTGTGTCAGAAGGAAAATCCTTCCGTCCGTTGCTGTGGACGGTGATTACCACGGATGCCAGCCTGTCGGGCTGGGGTGGAGTCCTGGGCAACCTGTCTGCCCAGGGCACTTGGTCGGGGGAGGAATCCTCCCTTCCGATCAACATCTTGGAATTGAGAGCGATCAAACTCTGTCTCTTCCAGTGGTCGAATCGACTTTGGGGCCGTCTCGTTCGGGTACAGACGGACAATGCGAGCGCGGTGGCTTACATAAACCACCAAGGGGGCACCAGGAGTGCCCGGGCGGTGACCGACATTCTGTCTTGGGCCGAGACTCATGTCCCGGCAATCTCAGCTGTTCACATTCCGGGTGTGGAGAATTGGCAGGCCGACTATCTGAGCCGCCAGACCCTGGACCAGGGGGAATGGTCCCTGCACCCGGAGGTCTTCCAAATGCTGTGTGCGAAGTGGGGATCCCCGGACGTGGATCTGTTCGCGTCTCGGCTAAACCACAAGGTGGAAAGATTCGTGGCAAGAACGCGCGATCCGTATGCGGACGCCTCGGATGCGTTGGTGGCCCCTTGGCATCAGTATCGCCTGATGTATGCCTTTCCTCCGATTCAGTTGTTGTCCAGGTTCCTTCGCAGGTTAGCCTCGGAACTGCACTTGGTGATTCTGGTGGTGCCGGACTGGCCGCGCCGGTCCTGGTACGCCGACGTTGTTCACCTGGCAGTGGCGCCTCCTTGGCGGCTGCCAATGCGGGAAGATCTACTGTCTCAGGGACCGATCTTCCATCCTGCTTTACAGTCGCTGGCTTTAACGGCCTGGCTGTTGAGACCCAGGTCCTGAGAGACAGGGGTCTCTCCCCAGAGGTCATTCCTACTCTAATTAAGGCTAGGAAGACCTCATCTGGAAAAATCTATTACCATACCTGGAAAGCCTATTTCACCTGTTGTGAGTCCAGGGGGTTCTCCCCTCGCTCGTACTCGGTGTCGAGAGTGTTGGCTTTTCTCCAGACGGGTGTGGACTGGCACTGGCCACGATTAAGGGCCCGGTTTCTGCACTGGCCATTCTTTTCCAACGCCCTGTGGCGTCTCATTCATTGATTCGCACCTTTATTCAAGGTGTGCGACATTTGGCTCCTCCCCGGAGGGAGCCTTTGCCTCCATGGGACTTGAACTTAGTTCTGTCCGCGTTGCAGCGTTCTCCCTTTGAAAACATCCTGGGAGATATCATTGCCTCTACTATCTAAGAAGGTTGCTTTTTTAGTGGCGATCACTTCGGCTCGCTTAATGAGGACATTGTCCTGCCTTCGCTCTGTGCGAAGCCTAACCTAAGCATCCTAAGGAGGTTGCATTGCATTCCTTGGATGTTGTCAGGGCGATCAGGGTTTACCTGTCATCCACTGAATCCTTTCGGAAAACGGATTCCCTCTTTGTCCTTCCTGAGGAACCTCGGAAGGGCATGGCTGCGTCTGCAGCGACCATTGCCAAATGGATCAGACAGACCATTGAACAGGCCTATGCTTTGAAGGAACGGGTTCCACCCTTCCCTGTTAAGGCGCACTCTACCAGATCTTTGAGTGCGTCCTGGGCCTACTGGCATCGAGCCTCGGTGGCCCAGGTGTGCAAGGCTGCGACTTGGTCATCGGTGCACACCTTTTCCAAATTCTATAAGGTGGATGTTCTGGCATCAGCTAATGCCTCCTTTGGCCGCAAAGTTCTCAGTGCAGCAGTGCCACGAGGGACCCTTGTTTTTTTGTGGGTCCCTAAATGTTGGGGTTGTTTATCCCCTGGGTTATTTGCTTTCCTGGGCTGTTGCTCCTGTTGAGCTTATTCTGTTGCCCAGAAGGTTCTCTTACTGTGCGTGTAAGGTTCTTTTCTCTGATGTGGGTACTGCGTTGCCTTTTCTACGGTTGCGTCTCCCACCCCTCATGTCTACACTGCTTTGAGACATCCCAATAGTGATGACTTAGAAGTGGCGGCGACTGTCGGAGGACGTAAGAGAAAACTGAATTTTTGTAAAATCTTTCCTCCGACAGTCGCCGCCCCCGCCCCTCTTTTGGGGGTTTTTCTTGTACACTTACTGCTATGCTACCAAACTGAGTTGGGAGTGATCACTGCAGGGGGGTATTGACCAGTGGGACAGCCCCGATGGGTGTGTCTATGCAAATGCTTTTGTTCTTTTGACTAAGTCTTATGCCTAGCTACTCCTGCGGAGTGGAAGTCAATACCCAATAGTGGTATAGAGGTGGCGGCGACTGTCGGAGGTCTCAGAGAAAGGAATTTTACAGGTAAGATTTTACAAAAATTCAGTTTTTTTCTGTACATCATGCTTTTAGTCCCTGTTCACACCAATGCAACTTGTCATGCAATTTGCCAGTTCCAAATTGCATGACAAGTTGCACCCCATTGCCAGCAATGGACCTGTTCATACTCGTGTAGAAGTGATTATGAAAAAGGTTCCTGCACTACTTTTTACTGATTTCATTGCGACTTGCATAGACTTCTGTTAAATTAAATAACAAGCTTCAATTAAATAGGCAATGCAAATTGCACTGATTTAGCATCATTTCAAAGCATCACTGGTGTGCACCAAGGCTAAAGTTGAATACACACTATCCAACTTTTGTTAGTAGATTTCCTTCAGATTTACCTTTTCTATGTAGTGCAAGGGCCTGCTAGATTGCATACAAATTGAAAGTGTTTAGGTTTGACCTCATATTATATGGTTTTCGTAAGTCTAAAGGAAAGTCTTCAGAAAATCTTAGTGTGTATGGCCCATTAGGCTCCATTCACACCTGAATGTATCGTTTTTTTGCAGGTGTGTGGACGCAGGCATTGACATCTAACAAAAACACTTGTAATCTGCCAAAAAAGCTCATGTACTTTTTTTGAGCTTCCTGTGTTTTGCTTCAAAGCTCATATGTGAACAGGGGCCATTGAAATGAATGGGATTTAGCTTGTTTGGCGTTTTGAGACTTCAAAGATAAGAGTTTTTGCGAGCTGAAAAACGCTCAGGTGTGAACAGGGCCTTAATGAGAGGAAACATGGGAAAATGTATGTACTGCATATTTTTTTCTGTAGTGAAGAATTTATATTTACAGTTCTAAATATGGGGATACTAAATGGTGTGACTTCTGATCCCATAGAATTAGAATGGAAACTTTCAGAATCTGGTGCGATCAAGACAGACCTTGAGGAAAATCCCAGACGACAAATTCAGGATCAGCTCATGACTTCCATTAGGAGCACCTTTGCCACATACAAAGACCGTGACTCAGATGAGGACTAAATTCTAAAATTCTATATATACATATTTTTTTTTTTCTATTTTGCTATTTTTTTTTTTTTTTTTTTTGTACATTTGTTGTAATATATAACATCAAACATACTGCAGATGGTTACTTGTTGGCTTTGATTCAAAAAAATAAATAAATGGACCCAATGTGGAAACTCCAAGGATATATTAAAGTGGTGTTCATTGTGTGCATATAATTCATTCTTTGGTCCCCTTTTCCTCCTGTGCAGCAGGCAAACATTTGTTTTAATCAAATCTGTCAGTTCAGGGCAGTAATCAAGGTGCCACGCCCGAGTTCAATTACATATAACAGACCAGAAGACACACGTGGGTTTTATTGGCACCAATTATTTTTTCAAAGAAAGGGCTTAAAGCGCAATACACCGTTGAGGTGAGGGGGGGTCCAATTACCCATATGTGATAGATCCCACTTGGTCTCCCCTTCTAGGATTCTCATGTACATGGTCCAGGATGATAATGGCATCATTATTAAGTTTTACACACACCTGTCTACCTAGACATATAACAGGATGGTCAAAGATCCGCTGCCAAAATGGATGTTTAGTTTTCTCTACACAAAATGCTCCAGATATACATCTAATTAGGTAAACCACCCTGTGATCTGACAATCCACATAATGTTTAGGAAGGAATCCACTTCCATCAAGAATGTATTTCAAAATCAAATTTAAAAAGAGTCCTGCGAGCAACCTCCCTTTCTCAGATTTTTATATAGTGCTGCAAACACTTCACTTCTCAGAAAGTGCACAGTGCCAAAATCATATAAAAATAGTGTTGCGCAAAAATAAAAACCTATAGCAATGTTAATGTTTTATAAATGTGAATTACATGTGGGTGTTAGCCCTTATGTTATGGTATCATAGCCTATATACTTGATATGTTACGTCATAAAATCCAGTGCCAAGAAATAAATATAAAGTGCATGTAATATTTAAGTGTAAAAATATTTGTAATACGATCGTTTGAGAAACTGAAAAGTGCTGAGTGCTGAATCTTCAATAAATTAATACACTAGAATACTGTGCTTAGTTGATATATCCATGCAATGTGAAAATCAATAATTTAATATGTGCTAACAATTGTAAAAAGCATAAAACAGTCCATTAAACATATAAAACTAATATTTTAGGAAGAAGTCCGTGATAATAGTGCACAGTGATATTTAACCAGTCCTCTATAAGTGCTCAGGCCACCTTGTTGTGGCAGTATTCCCAGCCAGTGTGTGTGACCAAAGTGTCACAGATCCTTGCCAAACCATGCATCCCCTTGTGATTGGGCGCTCACCTTATATCAAAATCAATCAGACCCAAATACAGGCTATGGATAGCTCTTCCAGGAGATCACCTTGGGTTGCTTTCAATCAGACCCAGAGTTGCTGGTATATGCGGATACTCCTCAAAGGGATCACCTTCTAATTTAAACTGCTCCCATTCTTCTAGACTTGACCTGATCTGGTTAGCTGGAACATTAAAACTCGGCACGCAGCATCCTCACCCTCTACTCCAATGGTGGGATGGATAGAGAATCTGTGAGTGACTCGTATCCTTCCAAGGATACTGACAGGCGGAAGGATACGAGTCACTCACAGATTCTCTATCCATCCCACCATTGGAGTAGAGGGTGAGGATGCTGCGTGCCGAGTTTTATGTTTTTACAGTTTAGGACTGCGGGCCTAAAAGCTTTCAGTCCCTAGGTGGTTTGGATAAGCCATTAACATGTCTTATGAAGTTTCAGGTGCTCTGGCATCAGCAAGCTAAAAGCACACTCGACAAGAAGCCCTGAAAACATCCTGGGCCGAAAAAGCTGGAGCATCTGAAGAACAGATCCGCGATACGGCCACCTAGTCCAGACATAGCACGGCTCTGAAGCATTACCGTGTAGAAGTACTGTCTCAACAAGACCTAGCCTTTGGCCGGAAGTTCTTACAGGCAGTGGTCCCACCCTAAAGTAGGCCTATGGGTAATCTATTATCCTTTCATGTTGGGCCGTCCTGGAAGGCGAGGAGAGAAAACACCATTAGTTTACCGGTAACGGCTTTTCTGACGAGCCTTCCAGGACGGCCAGCCTACCCGCCCTGTTAAAAGGGTGTAAGTAAAAACAGAGTAAACTTAGGTGGTAAGTACCTATAGAATTTTTGGAACACTTCCCTCGGAAATGGTTGTGGAAGATACTTTTTTACAACTGAGGGGCAGAGGGAAGGGTGGGGCCTTTTAACAACTGTTGATTGTGTTCCCTGTGGGGAGGAGCCTATCATCTCTCATGTTGGGCCGTCCTGGAAGGCTCGTCAGAAAAGCCGTTACCGGTAAACTAACGATACGTTTTTTGCAATATATCAATGTGTATTGAATGATGTCAGAATTCTCTAGCACTGCGCTCTCAGCACTTTTCTTTTGTGCAGTGTAACCGCTCATCCACTGATCATTCGAACTTTAGAAACTGGGCCACAACCCAGTGACTTTTCTAACATCCATGTAGTTCAGCTTATCCACTGATACTTCTTTTTTTTTTTTAATTTTGAAAAAAATTAAAATTTTAGTAATTTCCAAGTTTATACAGAGTACACTTTAACTATCCCATTACCCATATCGCCCCCCCCCCTTTAACTTTACTTTCAATTTCTCTATTATACCTCCCTTTCTTCTTCATCTACCCTTTTCTTCTTCTCATACCCTAATCCACCCAAATTTCAAAATGTGTACTAGTCTTCTTAACCACTTAAGCTCCGGAAGATTTTACCCCCTTCCTGACCAGGCCCTATTTTGCGATTCGGCACATCGTTACTTTAACGGACAATTGCGCGATCGTGCGACGCTGTACCCAAACAAAATTTACATCCTTTTTTTCCCACAAATAGAGCTTTCTTTTGGTGGTATTTGATCACCAGGGTGATTTTTATTTTTTGTGCTTTAAACAAAAAAAGAGCGACAATTTTGAAAAACAAAACAATATTTTTCACATTCTGCTATTTGACATTCTCAAGAAAAGAAAAAAAGTAAAAATCAATTTTTTTTTAACATTTAGGCCAATTTGTTTTCTGCTACATATTTTTGGTAAAAAAAAATAGCAATAAGCGTATTTTGATTGGTTTGCCCAAAAGTTTATCGCGTCTACTAACTATGGGAAAGATTTGTCATTTTTATTTATTTATTTTTTTCAGGACTGCGACATTGCGGCGGACAGATCGGACCCCTAACTGACATTTTTGACACTTTTGGGGGGACCAGTGACATTACTACAGAAATCAGTGCTAAAAATATGCACTGTTACTGTAATAATGACACTGGCAGGGAAGGGGTTAACCCTGTTGGGGTACAAATTTAAGCCTAGGGGAGTGATTCTAACTGTGGGGGGGTTGGGCTTGTGAAATGATCACAGAGACATGTGATCCTATATAGCAGGATCAAATGGTCTCTGTGATCATCGCAGGGAAAAGGACAGACGGCTGGGTTTACATCAGCCAACTGTCCTTCTCTCTCGGCGGGGAGAGATTGAGGGTGTCAGGCGGCAATCGGAGCCGCCTGACATACAGGCTGGCTTCACCGCTGACAAGGGGGGGGGGGGGCAGG
Source organism: Pelophylax lessonae (assembly GCF_965119305.1). Taxonomy (NCBI): domain Eukaryota; kingdom Metazoa; phylum Chordata; class Amphibia; order Anura; family Ranidae; genus Pelophylax; species Pelophylax lessonae. The sequence continues at coordinate 439,362,112 of NC_138769.1, forward strand.
AGCAGACAAAACCAAGGATCATCAGCAATATTTACTCCTGTAATCCCCCTAATGTATTGTTGCACTTTCTGCCAATAATTACGGATCTTAGGGCAAACCCTCCACACGTGAGCCATCATGCCCAATATACCACAGTCTCTCCAACTAAGGGGGGGACTTCTCTGGTTGGCATTTTTGTGTTTTACTGGTGTTCTATACCATCTCGAAAGACATTATATAGTTTATTCTGAAGGTGTTTACATCGACCGCATAACTTTGGACAATACATTTACTTCATGTTCTTGTTGTGATCCTAACTCCTTTTCCCATGTCTCCATGAATGGAGGTCTTCCTTAGGCCCGCCAATTCGGTAAGCATTTTATATATCTGAGATATACTATGTTTTACTTTTGTTTGTGGGTTACATCGTTTTTCCACGAGGTTCAGATCTTTCTCAGATCCAGTTGGCTGCGGCAGAGATCCCACAAAATGCTTTTCCCCTTTTCTTTTAACCACTTGCCGACCGCCGCACGACTATTTACGTCGGCAGTCAGCCCCGGCCAGGCAGAGTAACGTAGATCTACGTCGGCACTTCCCGCCGGTCCTGTGCGCACCCCCCCCCCCCCCCCCCCCCCCGCCGATGGCTCGATTGGGTTCAGAACCGATCAGTCATCAGGTCCAGGCCAATCATTTTTGGCCTGGACCTGTAGATCGGTCCTGCCCAATCAGATCCTGTTCTGAGCCTGTGAAATGTAAACACAGGCTCAGAAAAGACGTGCACTCCCCTCCCATGATCCTTTTTGGATCCAGCGTGAGAGGAGAGCACATCTAACTGTGAGTAAAGCCCCGTACACACGTACCGATGGTCGGCTTACAAATGTTCCTCTTTTCTCCCCGGGATGTCGGTGTCTGCTGAAAAGTGCAAAGACAGCACAAGGACAGCACAAGAATTTTGTCCGCCGACTGCAGAAGTGATGTCATGTAATGGTTAACTTTCCCTGTGTTTTCTATTTTCTGAGCATGCCCAGTCTTGCAAATCTGCGGTCTGTCGGCCGAATTGTGTACTGACAGGCGAACAATCGTCCGTTCTGGTGTCGGCATACAAATATTTTCATGTTTGCACGAAAGACTTTTGTCCGCGGATTGTGCGCAGACATCTGTCGGAGGCACCATACTAACACGCGTACAATCGGCAGATCCTTCGTCCACCGACGTTTGTATGCCGACGATCGGTACGTGTGTACGGGCCTTAACTGCACAAGCACACCCACACACAGGTAGATAGGTACATTTAACCCCCGATCGCCCCCCAGTTAACCCCTACACCACCTGACACTGGTCAGGTGTAGCGCTTGCGACCCCAACTTTTCCACTTAAATTACCCCCCACCCCCCCATAAAGATTTAACCCCCTGATCCCCCCTTATCACCCCCAGTTAACCCCTACCCCGCTGTCACATTCAACACTAATACAAACGTAATATACTGTGTTTTTGTATTTTTGTATTAGTGTGATTGTGATCAGAATTGGCGCAGGCGACTAAGTTTCTGTCCCAAGGAGGTTTAGGGTCCCCGCCACCCCCCAATAAAGATTTAACCCCCTGATCCCCCCCTGATCAACCCTAGATCCCCTGCCACAACACACACTGTATACAGTATATAGCATTTTCCTATATGCCCATATAAGTGGGATTTGTGAACAGGTGTAGCGCTTGCGGCCTCCCTTTTTCACTTGAAATACCCGCCGCCCCCCAATAAAGATTTAACCCCCTGATCACCCCCAGTTAACCCCTACCCCGCTGTCACATTCAACACTAATACAAACGTAATATACTGTGTTTTTGTATTTTTGTATTAGTGTGATTGTGATCTGAATTAGTGCAAGTGACTACGTTTCTGTCCCAAGGAGGTTTAGGGTCCCCGCCACCCCCCAATAAAGATTTAACCCCCTGATCACCCCTACACCCCCTGCCACAACGCACACTGTATACAGTATATAGCATTTTCTATATACCCGTATAAGCGTGACTTGTGACCAGGTTTAGCGCTTGCCACCGTTCCTTTTATCCTTAGGATACCCGCCAGCCCCTCCCAATAAAGATTTAACCCCCTGATCCCCCCTGATCACATCCAGTTAGCCCCTTCCCCCCTGTCACATTGCACACTAATACACGCATAAAATACTGTTTTTACTGTATTTTGTATTAGTGTGATTGTGACTTGAGTTTGCGCTAGCGAGTTCGTTTCTATCCCAAAGGAGGTGTAGGGTCCCCACCACCCCCCCCCCCCCAGATCCCCGGCGCATAGTTAGAAATAACCCCTTGATTACCACACACACACACATACACTTCCATTACTAGTATAGAGTTTGAACAGATCAATATCTGATCTGATCAAAACTATACTAGCTCCCCCATAGTTTAGGGTTCCAAAAACGCGGTGTTTGCACGATCAGCACTGATTCCGGCCAGCACCTGCATTTAACCCTTTCACCCAGGCAAGTGTAGTAATCAATACATTACTGTCACTTACAAAAAAACACAACACACAAAACCGCTGTGTTAGCAGAGTCAGGCCTGATCCCTGCTAGCATTAGCAGTATTTTTGGTAGCACTTGAAATATTCCTTGACAACCAGGTGCTTTTATTACCTGTGAGTCGCACTACTGTACCGGTAAATTTAGTTACCAAAATGACCAAAAGTTGGTACAGTGGTGTAGAGATCTATAGTATAATGACCACGTCAGATGAGAGCGATGGGGAAGCCTCACTGGCAGAATCAGGGTCAGTATACGAACCAGATGACGGCAGCGGCTCCCTGACAGATAGCTCCGACGACGGATGGGTCCCTGTTAGACCCAGGCGTACCCGACCCCATTCTGGAGTTGTTGAGATGCAGGGATTGCAGGGTGCTCGTATGGAGCAGAGTGTGGGTACTAGTGCCGCTCATCCTTCTGGTGACCTGGCAAGCGCCAGCGGCCTAGTACACCCTGGACCTACTACAACCAGCACTGCAGTATCACCTGGTGACGTGGCGAGCACGAGTAGTCAGAAGTTCGAAGACAGGCGCGTAGAGCCAATAGTGCCCTCCCTGATGCGCTGGCATATCCCAATTGGCAACCCACTGATTCTACAGCGCCAGTACTTCCCCCATTCACTGCCCAACCTGGAATCCACGTGGAGACAGCTGGTTTTATGCCCCTGAACTTTTTTGAGCTGTTCTTCACGGAAGATCTTTTCAGATCTATTGTGGATCAATCAAATTTATATGCACAACAGTTCATCGCCGCCAACCCAAATTTGCCCCTTGCCAGACCATTCGGCTGAAAACCTATAACGGTTTCCGAATTTAAAATCTTTCTGGGCCTTTCCCTCAACATGGGCATAACCAAACAGAGTGAATTGCGGCTATGTTGGACCACTAGCCCACTTCACCATATGCGCATGTACTCTGCCTCCATGTCCAGGGGGAGATATGCGCAAATTCTGCGATTTATGCATTTCAGCGACAATGAAATCTGTTGTCCCCGGGGAGACCCTGCATATGATCGGCTCCACAAAATTCGGCCCCTCATAGACCACTTCAATCAGCGGTTTTCAGCCTTGTTCACCCCTGAACAAGTTGTCTGCGTTGACGAGTCCCTGATTAAATTTACTGGCCGCCTTGCTATGAAACAGTACCTCCCCAGCAAGCGTGCCAAGTACGGGGTCAAGCTGTATAAATTGTGTGACAGGGCCACAGGTTATACAGTTAGTTTCCGGGTCTATGAGGGAAAAGATATCTGTGTGGAGCCCCCCAACTGTCTAGACTACATAGGGAGCAGCGGCAAGATTGTTTGGGACTTGGTGTCACCCTTATCCGGAAAGGGGTACCATTTGTACGTGGACAACTTTTACACAAGCGTGCCACTATTTAGTTACCTGCTCGAATTACAAATTGGCGCATGTGGCACCGTGCGACCTAATCGCCGGGGCTTCCCCCAACGGCTTGCAAATTCCCATCTTAGTTGGGGGGGAGAACCTGCTTGAAAACGGACAAATTGCTTGCGGTGAAGTGGAAGGATACATGGGATGTTTATGTTCTGTCCTCCCTTCACGCAGACACGACGATCCAAATCCCTACGGCAACTGGCGTTATGGAGAAACCCCTCTGTGTCCACGAATATAACCTTAATATAGGAGGGGTGGACCTTAACGACCAGCTTTTGGCGCCATATTTAGTTGCCCGTAAAGCCAGACGCTGGTACAAAAAAGTGTCTGTTTATTTATTCCAATTGGCGATGCTGAACGCCTTTTCCTATACAGGGCGTCAGGACGAACTGGATCCTTCCGGGAATTCCAGGAAGAGATCATCCTTGCCTACCTGTACCCAGGAGGCATGCCTGCCCAACTTCCCCTTCCAGATGCAGTGAGCCGGCTGCATGAGAGGCATTTTTCACATGTCCTCCCGAGTACCCCTACCCAAAGATACCCCCAAAGAAGATGTCGTGTCTGTAGCAGGTTCGGATTTAGGCGTGACACCCGTTATTATTGTCCCAAATGTCCTGACCAACCTGGTCTCTGCATCGGGGAATGTTTCGAACGCTACCATACACTAGTGGCGTTTTAGTGTAGGGTACAGCACGACACACTGTAGGGCACACAAACACAGGGTCTCGAAAGATGTTGGATGTCCATCAACATTTTGAGAGACCCAAGCTGGAAGATCGCAGTCCCAAATCAAGAAACAGTTAGAAAGAAAAATAAAAGGATCCAAAAACTGTTGTTGTGTCAGTCATTTTATATGTTCTTCTACTCTTCTTATTGTACTTTTAATGTACTTTGTTTGTTTTTTCATTCTTTTGTGACCTGTTTCTCTTGCAGGTAGCTCAGCATATATGGATACCTTTGCTGGCAGCAGCTGTGGTGATTTTCTGATTTCAGCACTGCAGTTAAAATCCTATTTTGGTATACGTGGATAGTGTCGTGTATACCCATCATTAAATTCAGTGGGTGGTTGTTTGGGCGGTTAATGATGAGTAATACTACACATTATTCCTGTGCTGATTTCTGATAGGTTCTCTTTTTTTTCGTTCAGCCCACAGGCTGCATGAAAAAAAAAAAAAACCTACACTATATGCCAAACAAGGACCAGCAATGTACTGGTACGTTGCTGGACTTTGAGTGGTTATACCAGGATGATGCGTGCAGATTTAGGCATCATCTTGGTATCGTTTTTTACAGCCAGCGGTCAGCTTACATGTAAAAGCAATCCTAGCAGGTAATTGGCCGCTAGACTGCTTTTACATGCAGTGGGAGGGGACTCCCCCCCCCCCCTCACCGCCGCCTTCCGCAGCATTCCGTGGTTTTTCTCGGGCTCTCCTGTCCCACCGGTTAAACCAAGAGTGCAGCCGGTGGTTCAATTATCTAACCATAGAGCTAATTGGAGATGAGAATGGCACCAATCATCTCTATGGCCTAAGATACCGGAAGCTACGAGCATTTCATGACTTCTGTTTTGCCAGAAATAAACAGGGCCATTGGGAAATTGGGAAAGTATTTTATCACACCAATTTTGGTGTGGTCAGATGCGTAAGGTCAGAGGAGAGATCTAGAGTCTAAATTTTTTTTAAAAAGAGTACCTTTCACTACAGATTGCATCATAGGGGATATTTAAATTCACTGTGATAACAATAAAAATGATTAAAAAAAAAAAAAAAATGAAAGGAAAGGTGTCAAAATAACATAAAAAAGCAAAATAAAAAAAAAAAAAATCAAGCCCCCCCGCCCTGTCCCCCCGTGCTTGCGCGTAATGGCGCACGCAAGCGTTGGTCTAGTGACATATGTAAACCACAATTGCAGCATGCATGTGAGGTATCGCCGCGAACGCCAGGTCGAGTGCAGTAATTCTTGCAGTAGACCTCCTCTAAGTCTAAAGTGGTAACCTGTAAAGACTTTTTAAAAACGTACGTACTTTGTTGCCGCTGCAGCGGCGTGTGCAATTTTTAAAGCATGTCATGTTTGGTATCTATGTACTCGGCCTAAGATCATCTTTTAAATTTTACCAAACAAATTGGAATTATATAGTGTATTTGTGCAATAAATTTAAAAAAAAATATTTTTTCGCAGAAATTGCGTTTGGAAAATCTGTGCGCAAATACCGTGTGACAAAAAAATTTGCAACATCCACCATTTTATTCTATAGGGCCTCTGCTTTAAAGAAATATATAATGTTTGGGGGTTCAAAGTAATTTTCTAGAAAAAAAAAATATTTTTTCATGTAAACAAAAAGTCACAGAAAAGGCTTGGTTTTCAAGTGGTTAGAAGAGTGGGTGATGTGTGGATAAGATTGAGCATAAAATGCCGGGACAGTTCAAACACCCCCCAAACGACCCCTTTTTGGAAAGTAGACACCAAAGCTATTTGCTGAGAGGCATGGTGAGTCCATGGAATATTTTATATTTTGCCACAAGTGTCAGGAAAATTATTTCTTTTTTTTTTTTTGTTTGGTTTTTTACAGAAAGTTGTCACTAAATGATATATTGCTCACACATGCCATGGGTATATGTGAAATGACACCCCAAAATACATTCTGCTGCTTCTCCTGAGTACAGGGATACCACATGTGTGAGACTTTTTGGGAGCCTAGCTGTGTACGCGACCCCGAAAACCAATCCACATCTTCAGGTTTTCTAATGGCGTAAATTGCTGATTTTACCCCTGACTACCTGTCACAGTTTCAGAGGCCCTGAAATCTCAAGATAGCACAAAACCCCCCCAAATGACCCCATTTTGCAAAGTAGACACTCCAAGCTATTGGCTGAGAAGCATGGTGAGTCCATGGAATAGTTTATATTTTGCCATAAGTTTTGGGAAAATGATTAGTTGTTTTTTTTTTTTTTTTTGCACAAAGTTGTCAGTAAATTATATAATGCTCACACATGCCATGGGTATATGTGAAATGACACCCCAAAATACATTCTGCTGCTTCTCCTGAGTACAGGGATAACCCATGTGTGAGACTTTTTGGCAGTCTAGCCGCGTACAGGACCCAGAAAGCCAATCCGCACCTTCTGGCTTTCTAAGGGCGTAAATTGTTGATCTCACTCCTTACTACCTATCACACTTTTGAAGTCCATAAAAAGCCAAGATGGCACAAATGACCCCATTTTGCAAAGTAGACACTCCAATCTATTTGCTAAGAGGCATGGTGAGTATTTTGCAGCTCTCATGTTTTTTCAAATTCCAAAACTTTGTGACAAAAAAGTGAGATCTGCAAAACACTCAACATGCCTCTCTGCAAATAGCTTAGGGTGTCTACTTTCCGAAAAGGGGTCATTTGGGGGGGGGGGGGTTGTGCTGTCTTGGCATTTCATGGCCTCCGAAAACTGTGATAGGTAGTCAGGAGTGAAATCAACAATTTATGCCCTTGGAAAGCCTGAAAGTGGGGGTTGGTTTTCGGGGTCCTGTACTCGGCTAGACTGAAAAAAAGTCTCACACATTGGGTATCCCTGTACTCGGGAGAAGCAGCAGAATGTATTTTGGGATGTCATTTCACATATACCCGTGGCATGCATGTGTGAGCAATATATTATTTACTGACAACTTTGTGTAAAAAAAAAAAAAAAAAAGATATATATATATATATATATATATAATTTTCCCCGGAACTTGTGGCAAAATATAAAATATTCCATGGACTCACCATGCCTCTCAGCAAATAGCTTGGGGTGTCTACTTTCCAAAATGGGGTCATTTGGGGGGTTTTGTGCTATCTTGGAATTTTAGGGCCTCCGAAACTGTGACAGGTAGTGCAGAGGTGACATGCACAATTTACACCATTAGAAAACCTGAGTGTGTGGATTGGTTTTTGCGGTCCTGTACACAGCTAGGCTCCCAAAAAGTCTCACACATGGGCCATCCCCATACTCAGGAGAAGCGGCAGAATGTATTTTGGGGTGTCATTCCACATATACCCATGTCATGTGTGAGAAATGTATCTTTTAGTGACAACGTTGTGTAAAAAAAAAAAATTTTAAAAAAATTGTAATTTTCCCAAAACTTGTTGCAAAATATAAAATATTCCATGGACTCACCATGCCTCTCAGCAAACAGCTTGGGGTGTCTACTTTCCAAAATGGGGTCATTTGTGGTATCTTGACATTTCAGGGCCTCCTAAACTGTTATAGGTAGTGAGAAAATGCAATGAAAAATGTACGCCCTTTGAAATTCTGATGGTGGTGATTTGTTTTCGGGCTCCCGTACACTGCTAGGCTCCCAAAAAGTCTCACATATGTGGCATCCCTGTACTCAGGAGAAGCAGCAGAATATGTTTTGGTGTGTAATTACACATACCCATGGCATGTGTGAGCAATATATCATTTCAATGACAATTTTTTTAGTCATTTTTCAAACACCTGTGACAAAAAAATGAAATATTCAATGAGCTCAACATGCCTTTCAGAACATTCCTTAGGATGTCTACTTTCCAAAAAGTGGTAGTTTGGGGGGGGTTTTGTACTGCCCTGCCATTTCAGCACTTCATGAAATGAGATAGGCAGTCAGAAATTAAAGCTGCGTAAATTTCAGTATTTACACCATAGTTTGTAGACGCTATAACTTTTGCGCAAACCAATAAAAATACGCTCATTGAATTTTTTTTTGTCAAAGACATGTAGCTAAATATATTTTGGCCAAAAAAAATGACATAAATTGAGTATATTGGATATTTTTTAAAAGACAAAGTTGAAACTTTAATTTTTTTGCAAAATTTTCGCTCTTTTTTTATATCGCAAAAAATAAAAAGCGCAGAGGTGATCAAATACCACCAAAAGAAAGCTCTGTGGGAAAAAAAGGACGTAAATTTAGTTTGGGTACCACATTGCATGACCGCACAATTGTCAGTTAAAGTCACTAAATGCCAAGTTGAAAAAAGGGGTCTGGTCAGGAAGGGGGTAAAATCTTCCAGGGCTTAAGTGGTTAAGCTCATTGTATGTTCTTATCTTCCTTCCTTGTGTTATATCTTTTAGGTGCGTGTTTTCGATCCAATTACTAAATTGTGTCTCATTCGCAGGTTTAAAATATCTTTTGCTGTCTAGAGATAGCAATGGCGAGTTGTATTCCCATCTGGCGTGCCTGTGTATTATGTCACATAGTTAATACACTACCCTAGTCATTTCCTGTGTGTTTTCATGAGTATCCCTATATTTTGGTGGTATCCAAATTCTGTTATTTAGGTGTGTGCCAGTTAATGTGATTTAAATTTTTTGACCCATCTTTTATCTGAATTTTATTTCTGTCCATTCTATCATTGGTGAGACTATAACTGCATCATAATATCTTTTAACTCTGATTTTGCCCATGTAAATGGAAATTCCTTCCGCCGGGCTATTTCTTCTCTTATTTAACCCTATATTCAAATTTTCTGATTTTATTGGATTGATCTTAAAGTTTGATATCTCCCCATGTTTTTGTATTACATTTGGGAGGGTTATTCTAGGGTTAGCAATATAAAACAGGACATTGTCTGCATTATTCCGAATGGTAGCCAATATTGGTTCCAGCGACAGGACAAACAGGGGAGAAGTGGACACCCCTTTCTTGTCCCACTGAACATTCCAAAAGGAGGAGAAAGGTCACCGTTTACCTTCACTGAGGCTGTCGGGTTCCTATATAGGGCTTTAATACTATGGTTCATCCTAGGGCCAATTCTGAATTCTTCCAATGTTTCGAACATAAACCTCCAGTCCACTCTGTCAAATGCTTTTTCGGCATCCATTAACAGTAGCAGATCAGGGGTTTTAAGACCTCTAGTTTTTTATAATAAGAGTAACGTTCTTATCCTATTATCTTTCCCCCTCTCTGCCCTTGACAAACCTGTCTGGTCTGCATGGATCCATTTAGGCATTAACTCTTTTAATCTAGTTGCTAAATCTTTTGCGTAAAGTTTTTTAAATCAGAGTTTAATAATGCTATTGGCCTGTAGCTAGAGCGCAAGGTAGCGTCCTTTCCTTCTTTTGGTATTAGCGTTACCTACACTTGTAATGATTCTACTCTCATTTCCTTTCCATCTACTATCCCATTCATATAGGTACATAGTTTTGGTACCAATATTTCCTTAAACGTCCTATAGTAACAGGTGGTAAACCCATCCGGTCCTGGGCTCTTCCCTATTGCTGAATTTTTTAATGTGACCCTTCTCTCCTCTTGGGTAATTGGTACCTCCAAGGGCTTGCATTCGTTCTGTTATTCTAGGTAATTTTGCCTCCTTTTATATATTTTTGCATCTTTTGTTTTCTTTTTTGTTCTTCATATGAACTATTTTGCCTCACTGTATATAAAGCACCGCAATAGCTGTGAAATGCTTTTGCTAATTCTGTTGTTGAATATACCATTTCACCTCTATTTTTTTTATTTTCTCAATACAGCTGATCGATTTTTTTATTTTTTTTTAATCTTTAGTGTTCTTGCTAAATACTTCCCTGGCCTATTTCCCAATTACCTTTCCCTGGCGACTCTATTAAAGGCCTGTCTTGTCTCTTCTTCCAATAGTTCTTTAAGTTTATCCCTTTTTGTTACCAGAGCTTGTTATATCTCCGCTTCTACACTTTTTTTTATAATTTTGTTCTAACTCATATATTTCTGTTAATAATCTATTTTATATTATTATTAAAAAAGAATAGCGCACACATGCTAAAGAAATGACTATCAAATATGGAGACAATCCATAAATAAAAATGGGGATTTGGTCCCACCATATGGCCATATCGTGCTCAAGCCCACCACTACGTCAAAGTACTCCATTAACAGTGGGTCCTACACTATCCATAAAAAAGGAAGAATCCAGCCTCTCTAACCCTTGGAGATAACACTCCTTTCTGGGAGAGATGTGCAACTGCACTACAAGGGACTTCTCCTATATCTACTTGATAGTGGACACTGATAGAGTACAGGTGTGTGTGGGGTGCTCAACATCAGAAGTCTGGTCAGACCGAATACATAATAAACAAGCAAAAAATTGGGGGAGCAAACCCTGAACATGTATATCTAAAGCCGGTGCAGCTAGGAAACAAGCGACATGTATATCAAAAAAGAATAGCGCACACATGCTAAAGAAATGACTATCAAATATGGAGACAATCCATAAAAAAACATGGGGATTTGGTCCCACCATATGGCCATATCGTGCTCAAGCCCACCACTACGTCAAAGTACCAATAACAGTGGGTCCTACACTATCCATAAAAAATTATTACTATTAAAATTAACATATTATTAGCTCTTTCTTTCTTTGCAAGCCTATCGAGATCAATACGCCCCTAATGTATGCTTTATGAGCCTCCCACACTGTCACATCTGATATATCTGGGGTTTCGTTCTTGTTCCATTTCTTTTCCCTTATTTCTACATCCTGTATCAATTCTTCATTAAGCCAAAAAATATTTGCATTCTTCTTGGGTCCTATCAGTTTTATTTTCATAATTACTGGTGCGTAATCTGAGATTGTTATAATTCATATTGAGGTATTAACCGAATCTAGCATTCTATGTTCGATCACAATGTAATCCACTCTTGAGTACATCCTGTGTACAGGGAATGAATAATCCCTCTCCCTGGGTTGTTTGAATTCTCCATACGTCCACTAGCTGCCAATGAAACGATTTCTTTTGCAGTGCCCTAAATTGGTAACTTCCAGTCACATGTGCTTGATATGTACAATCCAAGTGTGGATCCATACAAAAATTAAAATCTCCTGCGAGAATAAATTTTTACCTTTTTTTTTAAACTGTCAATTTTTCCTAATACTCTCTTCAAATACCCCTTCAGATTTTTATTTGGGCAGTATACATTTGCCTTTGTACATTCCATTCCCTGCATTTGTCCCTTCAAAAATATATACTGTCCCTCTGGGTAGACCAACCTGTCCTCTAAGGAAAACCTAACGTTCCCTTGCCAATTGCTACTTCCTTTGCTCTCTTGCTTGGTGAATCTCCCAAAAACCATACCAGAAAGTATTTTGAGTATAGCTTCACATTTGTTTCTAGTGCTATATGTGTCTCCTGTAGAAATATTATACTAGCAGAGTAGGGTCTGAGTTCCTTTAAACCTGTACCTGTTATTTGGCGTGTTTAAGCCTCTTACGCTATATGTTATGAGGTTTAGGGTATTCATGTTGTCTCTCCTCTGCCCTCCTGCACCTTACCACCTTTTTTCTGCGCTCTCAGTCTATGATGGATACTGAGACAAGGCCATTTCCTAAGGACTGTACCAATATACGTGGGCCAGGTATCGGAAGGGGATACAACCTCAACAAGCAATTTCACATAAAAATTATTTTTCTTAACCCCTCTCCCATTACCTTCCTCCCTCCCCCCTTTCTACATTTAGCATGATGTAAGATTGACCAACTAATGGTCCTGGAGTAGTTAATATTGTACCTGTCGGACACTCCTTGCCCCTCTACCTCTGAGTGGTGCTCTATCCAGTACGCTCGGAGAGCTCATTCTCCCAGATTAGGGAGACGTTTGGAGCCCAACTGGTTTTCCCATCCTAAAATCCCTTACACCCTACTTTTTTTCCCCCCCTGTTACCGCCCACTCCCCCTCCAACCTACCTCTCTGCCCCATCTTTTATTCACCTTTATAGATTAATTTATTTTCTTTGATACTAGTCGCCACTGTTCTTCTTCTTGAATTTTTACTTCTGTTTTGTCTTCGAGCGAGCCTGGCATATTTGGTACGGGGATTTCCAGTTTTTTACAGAATCCCTGCAATTCTACTGTGAATTTAATCTTGCCGTTCGACCTTCCCTCCAACCTATCAGACATGCTGGGAAACCCCAGTTGTACCATACACCATGTTTTTGCATCAGCTCCAGGAGTGGTTTCAATAGTTCTTCTTAGTGTGTCCTGTGACCAATCTGTAAAGATTTTAATATTGGCACCTTCGTAATTTATGGGTGTTTTCCTCTTCAAATTTTGGCTTTTTCTACATAGTTCTGTAATCTTATAATTGCGTCTCGTGGGGCCTCTGCTGGTGTGCCTTTTGATCTTCTAACCCAATCTACTCTTTCTTTCTATTTTTTTCTGTTCAGCTTCTCCTGTGTCCATTAGTGGGTTAAATAGTATCCTCATCTTATCTATCAAGTCTTCTCCATGTGTTGGTTCGGGTAGGCATTTGTATGTAACGGTCTTGTCTTTTTTCCATATCTTCCACATGTGACAGCAAGTGGCCCAGCTCATTGTGTATTGTTGTCATTTCTGTTTTTAAAAACTTTCCAATGCTGCAAACATAGTGGCCATTTCTCCCTTTTGTGAGTAATTGAGCATTCACCCCTTGTTCCACTATATGGTCCTACTCTGGGAGCACTCTCCAAGTCCTGCTCCAATCTTAACTACCCAGTGGTATTTTTATCACATGGCCTTTTTTTTTATCCACCTTTTTATTTTACATCTTATCTGCCATACATGGGTTTCTTGTTGTTTTTCTAGGGCCTGTTTATCTGGGCCATTTTCTTGCATCATGTATTTTTTGATTGTTCCAGGACTTGAGCTTACTTTGGGTGACTTTGCTGTCACTCCTCCTCTTGCAGTTTTACTTCTCATATTTGAGTTGATCTACCCAGATCCTTTGAACTTATTTAGCCCCAGTGGTACTCCTGTGTCCCCAGTATGGCTGATCTAGCTTAACAGGCAAAGCAAATTAAAGTCCGGGGGGGGGGGGGTTCCCTACTCTCTGCCCGTTCAGCTGTCAAGTCCATAGGCGACTGGACAGTGTCCAACCCATCTCTTGCGCAGCTGCTCCACTCCATTCGGAGCACCTCCAGACACTGCCGAGATCCAGTGGTCTCCTCAACTGTCTCCGCAGCGTCGTGCTCACGTTACCACCCGGGTCTCGTGTCTAGCTAATGCCACGCTGCCCGGCTCTCTCAGGTACACTGCTGACCCGTTGTTCAGTAGACCTTTCCTGGCTGCTCTATGTGAGGATGGATGGTTCCTAGGGCCCCTCCGCAAGCAGGGAGCGAGACAAAAACTCTGCCGGGGGAGCAAGGTGGCAGGGGATTTCAAACACACCGCTTCATGAGAGGATGGGATCCTGGAGCTCTTACTGTGAGCTCCACTTTAGCACCATGTTTAGAATCTCTCCCCCCCCCCCCCCCCATCCACTGATACTGAATTCAAAATAAAAGTTTGACTCCTTGATGGAAAATTTCTTCAGTGTAAATATGTGGGTTGCCTTGCATTATAAGCCTAACTGCTTATTTAAAATCCACACACAATTTCAATGGTCTTTGGCTAGGTAAATATACCCCCCCCCCCTCCTTTTTTTTTTTTTCTTCTTGATCCATTCCTTGGTTGATTTGCCTAGTGTGCTTTGAATCATTATCATGTTAAAAGATCAATTTCCCACTAAACTTTAACTTTCAGAAAACTGGCCTAATATTCGCTTCATGAAGGAAAAAGCATCCAAATGGCGCTGGGACTTTGATGTGAGTTCATACAATGTATAAAGAGGGCATTGGCTCAGGTTAGCTACTCCCAACAGACAAGGCTACCCTTGCAGGTTACCAGGGGGGAAAAAAAATGCACAAATATAAGGAGCGCAAGACCAAAGGATAAAATCTATACACACTTGTATTTATTTATAGATATATATATGTTTACCTATGTTATCCACGACGTTCTTTGATTGTTACACATATGATTTTATCAGTCACATTTACATTATATTTTATTGTGTTTTGTTCTAATCCTGATGGAGGGGGAGTCTGACCCCACAAAATGCATTGGCTGTTTATTTTATTACAAACTACTAAATTAATTTGGACTCTATTATCCTTTGATCTGGCACTCCCTTCCATTTGTGCATGTTTTTCTCATAATCTCATCAAGCACACTTTGAAATGATGCAAAATTCATAGCGGACTCAAATACCGCAAACTGCCCAGAGCCTTAAGCTGCAAAGCAACCACATCCCCTAACGTTTCCACCACCAGGCTTCATAGTTGGTATGAGATTCTTCTCCTAAATCTATGTCTCCTGTACTTTGGCCTATCAACTCCTGTTCTTAACTCATCTGGCCTCTGCAGATCGTTCAAGAAGACCTGATCTTTGCCTATATGTTCAATGGCAAACTGCAGTCTCACTGTTTCTTTTTTTTTTTCTTAGAAAAACTCCCAGGCAGAGTGATCCCTTTCTGATTGTATATGCAAAATTGCATGCAAGAGTTAATTGCAGATCCCATGGTTACATTTTGGGGTTCCCCGAGACTTATTTCAGCCCATGAGATGACCATTTCATGCTAAATTTGGAGGGTGGACCAGTCCTGATTTGGCACAGTGACATCACAAATGTCAGAAGAAAAACTGGTTCTAAACATTGGAACCCAATCTAAAACACTGGATTATAAAAACTGGATTTTTATCTTACGGTAAAATCCTTTTCTCTGAGGTTCACTGATGGACACAGCTCCATGTCTTCCTTGGGCTAATGCTGCTAATTTTGACTACGCCCCTAAGGCAGTCCCAGGGGTTTTACTATCACTTCTTGCTGTATGACTTCAGTTTGTAACAAGCAGTGTCAGAAGAATACATAACTTAACCCAACAGAGGGGCGGGTGCTGTGTCTGTCAGAGAACCTCAGAGAAAATAATTTTACGGTAAGACAAAAAAATGGATTTTTGTCTTACCGTAAAATCCTTTTCTCTGATGTTCATTGACGGACACAGCGACATATCTTCATTAGTCGAATGGGTTATGCTGCGCTTCCTAGGAGTAGGACACTAGGAGGAAAAGGGTTAACAAAGTTAACAGAACTTTAGCTACACCAATGGGGCAGTCGCAGGTGGTATACTCCCACTTCCTGCTCTAGGATTCAGTTTAGTAACAAGCAGTGTCAGAAGAATACATAACCCAACTCCACAGCGGGGTGGGTTCTGTGTCCGTCAATGAACAGTTTTCTCTTTCGTTCATTGACGGACACAGCTTCATATCTTCATTAGTCGAATGGGACATCCCAAAGCAGTATCAGCATGAGGGGTGGGAAACAAACACAGCAAGAAACAATTCCCAACAGGGCACCGTAGGAGCTCAACCAGGAACAACTGGAACTCACCTGACAAAAAATTACACCCTCAAGGAGGACTAATCCTCTCCAACAGCGGCCTGCAAGCCCTTGCAGCCAAAAGGAGACATCCACAGATGCCAACACTTCCACCTTATAACAATTTTGTGAAAATGTGCGTGGATGACTAGGTGGCTACCTTGCAACCTGCACCACTGACGCCTGATAACGAAAGTCCCAAGAGCGGCACAAGGCGGTTCAAAGCTTGAGGCCCATCATTTCTTAAGTCTACAGCACTTGGTATTCCCAGGTGGTCTCCCATCCAAGTACTAACCAGGCCTGACCCTGCTTAGCTCCTGAGATCAGATGAGATCGGGCACATTCAGGGTGGTGTGGCCGTAGGCTCCTGGGACCTGCAAACCTGAAACAAATGTTCAGATTCTGAGACTAGAACAATCGCCCATTGCAATGCCATGAAAAGACCTTGCAGACAGTCTGGGAAAAAAAGCAGGTTGGAAAGAAAGAACCTCTCTGGAGGAGAAGACCGAAAAACTGGATTTTTGGCTTACCGTAAAATCCTTTTCTCTTAAATTCATTGACAGATGCAGTCTTTGATGCATATCAGTAGGGTTACACTGCCCCCTAGACAGAAAAAAGTTCTGGCTACGCCTATGAGCAGTCCCAGAGGGTACACCCTCTCTCTTCCTGCATAGGATGTCAGTTTTTTATCAAAACAGTGTCAGAGAAGTAATACCAACCAAGCTCAAAATAGAGGGGCGGGTACTGCGTCCATCAATGAACTTAAGAGAAAAGGATTTTACTGTAAGTAAAAAAAAATAGGATTTTTGTAAAATCTTACCGTAAAATTATTTTTTCTGAGTCCTCCGAGTCGCCGCCCATTCATACAGTCTTCACGATTGGCCTTCTCCGCAGGAGAAAGCTAGGCAGTAATTTTGTTAATACAACAAACATTAACATATAGACACACCCACATGGGGCCGTCCCTCTGGCCTATATCCTCCAGCCAGTACCACTCTAATCCAGTTATGTAGCAAGCAGTCCATGAAAAACCATCAACCCCAAAGAGAGGGGCGGAGGCGGCGACTGTCAGAGGACCCAGAGAAAATAATTTTACGGTAAGATTTTACAAAAATTCTATTTTCTCTTACGTAGTCTGACAGTCGCCGCCCATTCATACAGTCTTCACGATTGGGACGTCCCAAAGCAGTGTAGATGTGAGGGGTGGGAAGACGCAACCTTAAAATACGCAGCACCCAGGTCAGAGAAAAAACTGAACCAGTGGGGTAAGTAAAGTTCAACAGGAGCTAACCCAGGAAAAAAATGAAATAAACCCCATGACTAAGAGACATTGAAAAAAAAAAAAAAAAATCATGTCTTTTTAAACCACTGACGCACTCAAAACCTTGCGGCAAAAAGAAGCATCCGAGGATGCCAACACATCAAGTTTGTAAAACTTTGAAAAGGTGTGTACAGACGACCGCTTTGCACATCTGAGCCACCGACGCCTAGTGGCGTAAAGCCCAAGACGCACTAACCGCTCTAGTAGAGTGCGCCTTAACAGGGAAGGGAGGAACCCGACCCTTAATCGAATAGGCCTGCACAATCGTCTGTCTGATCCATTTGAAAATGGTTGCCGAAGGCGCCGCTGTACCCTTCAGAGGTCCTTTAGGAAGGACAAACAGACAATCCGACTTCCGGAAATAGTCGAAACGTAAACCTTGATCGCCCGGACCACGTCCAAGGAATGCAAGGCAAATTCCTTCGGATGCCTAGGCTTTGCACAAAGTGAAGGTAACACAATATCCTCATTGAGGTGGATGGCTGAAACCACCTTAGGAAGAAAAGACTGATTTGGTCGCAGGACCACTTTATCCCTATGAACAACCAGATAGGGGAAGCGGCAAGACAGAGCCGCCAACTCAGACACTCTGCGAGCACATGTGATCGTCACTAGAAAGGCAACTTTCTGTGACAACACAGGCAGAGGGATCTCTCTGGTTCTGTCCGTTTTACAACAGCCTCCCTTTGAGAACATCAGATTTAGGTCCCAGGGAGGTAAGGGAGCCTTCCTGGGGGAAGGCAGATGACGCACCCCCTGAATAAAAGTGATGAATCCTTCCCAGGGGAAGTTTTTTTCTAGCTTTTAGCAAGGTAAGAATGGCAGCCGATGGGGTACCCCTGTCTCTCAAGACTTGGCTTTCAACAGCCAAGCCGTCAAAGCCAGCGACTGTAAATGGATGGAAGA
Source organism: Pelophylax lessonae (assembly GCF_965119305.1). NCBI lineage: Eukaryota > Metazoa > Chordata > Amphibia > Anura > Ranidae > Pelophylax > Pelophylax lessonae. The sequence continues at coordinate 439,380,394 of NC_138769.1, forward strand.
TCGGTCCCTGAGACAGAAGATCGTTTCTTAGTGGAAGCTGCCAAGGAGGCTCGACAACCATCTGCATAATGTCCGCGTACCAAGACCGATGCGGCCAGTCCAGAGCTATCAGAATCACCAGCATCCGTTCCGAGGCTAACCTGCGGAGGAACCTGGACAACATTTGAATTGGAGGAAAGGCAAATATCAGCGGATACCGATGCCACTACACCACTAATGCGTCCACGACCCCAAGATCGAACCACGAACCTTTCCACTTTGAGACGGTGTGACGAGACCAACCTCGCCACATTACATTGGAGGAGCCTGGTTGCCCGCCTGCTGCCTTTGGATTATGGACCGGCAGCTAAAGGGTTAATTTTACGGTGCAGAAGGATTTATTTCTCCCTTTCTGCACAGCCGTTCGGTAGATTCTATCTACCGAACAAACAGCCCCCTCCTGAGGAATGTCTACTGATTAACTGAGACTATTGATAAACATGTTAATGAGCTCACCTGGCTGTCTACAAAGGGGGGATTGTTTCCAGCAGCCCCCTCCTGAGGAATGTCTACTGATTAACTGAGACTATTGATAAACATGTTAATGAGCAGACCTGAGCTATCTGGGGATGTTTTGCTTCTGTGAGTCTGTAATGTGATACATGTCTGCCTGTGTCACAGTCTTCCATTTGGTCCCCTAGGGGAGACCTGCATAAATACAGGGGCAGGTAGCCCTCAAATATACCACTGCTTGACCTTCCACGCGGAGCTTTGTCTCGTTCTTGGGGGGATTCACTGTATGCTGCTGGAGACTGATTGCTAGGAGTGTAAGCTAAAGAATGCTTCTCCTGTTCGTCTGCTAGCAGCTATTCGTGAGGTTCCAGGTTGGAGTGCTATTTTGTATCCAGTTCGGGAGTTTGATGTCCTGCAAGTAGCTGTGCCTGTCTCTCAGAAAGGGGCATATCGCCTAAACGGATTTTAACCCCTTGTCTGCTGAAACGGTCCGTTACAGACGGGATGCGAACAGATCCATGTCCGGAGACCCCCACCGGATACACAGAAGGTGAAACACCTCCGGGTGTAAGGACCATTCCCCCTGGTCCAGGGTCTGGCGACTCAGATAGTCCGCCTGCCAGTTTTCCACACCTGGAATGTGGACGGGCGAAATCGGCGGAACATGCGACTCGGCCCAAGACAGAATCTCGGCCACTTCTCTGGCCGCCTGGGCACTCCTGGTGCCCCCCTGATGATTGATGTATGCCACTGCTGTGGCGTTGTCCGTCTGCACATGTACAGGGCAGCCCTGAATCCGAGCTGACCAACGGAACAAACAGAGCTTGATTGCCCGGAGTTTCAGGACATTTATCAATAGGGAGAACTCCTCCCCCGACCATGTCCCCTGGGCACAAATTGTGCCCAGAACTCCACCCCAGCCCGACAGGCTGGCATCCGTGGAGAGCCCCGTCCACAATAACGGCCGGAAGGACTTGCCTTGTGTCCGAATCGGTGACCGGAGCCACCACAAAAGATCCGATCTCACCTGGTGGCTTAGAGAAATCCTTCTGTCCCAGACTGAGGATGCCTGTCCCACCTGATAAGGATCTCTGCCCAGTAGCAGAGCCAACACAGGAGCCAATAACTAGGTGAACACCCTTGGAGCCGAATCAAGACCAAAGGGCAACACCACAAACTGGTAATGCTCCTCTGCGATTGCGAAGCGGAGATACCCTCGTAAATAGGGATGTGCAGATATGCATCTTTTAGGTCAATGGAGGCCATGAATTCTCCTGGACTCAGAGATGCCACCACCGACTGGATGGATTCCATCCGGAACTTCTGTACCCGCACAAAGCGGTTCAGTAACTTTAGGTCCAAATCGGACGCACCTTGCCCTCTTTTCTGGGCACTGTGAACAGAGTGGAGTAAAACCCCCCAAAACCTGTCCCGCGTAGGGACCAGCGCGATGACCCCTTGGGCGAGAAGATCTTGAACCGCCCGTTGTAGACCCCGGAAACGATCAGGAGTCAGATGGAGATTTGATGGAAAGAATCTGTCTGCGGGGCGAGATCGGAATGAGCTTGCGAACCCATCTGTCCTAAATGTCGGACAGCCAGGGCTCGGGAAAACAATGCAGGCGTCCCCCCACCCCTGATATGGGTGATGGCGTCCCTTCAGGAAGGGGTGGACTGGGTTGCCTGCCCAGCTTGACCCGTTTTGGGCTTACCTGCCCAAAATTTCTTGTGACCACCGGGGGCCTTGAAGGACTTACCCTTTTCCTGTGCCCCGAAGGGACTCCGCTTAGCGTAGGGAGATTTAACTTTCAAGACTTCAGGCAAGAGAGTACTCTTACCCCCAGTAAGCCCCTTGATCAGCTCATCCAGAGAGTCACCAAAAAGACGATCCCCCGCATAAGGGATGTCAGACACTGTCGTCTTAGAAGCGTGGTCGGCCGACCAGCTTTTCAGCCAAATAATGCGGCGGATTGCAATGCCGACCGCAGATAGACGTGCGACCAAAGGAGCTTTGTCCAAAGCCGCGTCACACAGGTACATCAAAGCCTGTGCCATTTGATCCAACATGTCCAGCGCAGCAGCAGAAACCGACTCTGCTACCAGAGTGCGCCTAAGCACCTTGGCCCATTCTGCGATAGTCTGAGAGACCATCACTGAGACGGAACACTGGTTTCAGCAGGGAACCCGCCACCATATACATGTGGCGGGAAAGCGTTTTCACCCGTCTATCCGCCGGGTCCTTAAACACCGGGGAGTCTTGCACGGGCATCAAGGTTTGATTTATTCAGTCTGGAAACAGTGTGGTCCACTGCAGGAACCACAGTCCAGCGAGTATCAACCAAATCCGCAAGGGATAACGGTACTTAAATCTCTTAGGTACTACCAACGTCTGCTTAATGCGACACCATTGGTCATTTACCGTTTCCTGAAACTCCTCAAGACAAGGAAAAACCTAACCCGACTTCAGGGCCTTGCGGGTCCCGAAGGAAACCCACTTACCTGCCATGGAGGGCTCATCATCAAAATTTAAAGGCTCCTTAACAGAGCTAATAAGTGCGTCTACCGCAGCGCGGTCACGTGCTATCCCAGAGGAAGAATCCTCCTCCTCCACATCCGACTAAGAAGACGGGGACCCCTCAAGGGGGACGTTGCCCGTGGCAACCAATTCAGGCTCTGAGTCAGAAGACTGAGAGGGCATAGGCCATTTCTTTGTAACTCGGTCAGACATCAGCAGATCAACTTTTTACGCTAAAGTCGCAAGTTCAGCAGACAAAGAGGCTAAGGAAGTGGGATCAGGGGTACCTGATCCACCAACTAGGTCTGTGGGGAATTTGCTTTCCTGGGACTCCATATTAGCAAAGTGCAAAAAAATGACACTGGTCCTTTAAAACGGCGGTTCCCGCGGACCCCTATCGCAAACTGCACTACAGGTGGAGACCCTTCCCTTAACGAAAGCTAAACTGACAAAAGAGTGCTAGCAGAAATATAGCCAGAGAAAACCAGTAAAATCCCCCCACAGTGTCCTTATACTTGCCACGCTGCTTTTAAGAAGGATGATTATAAAGATGAAGTGACCTCATGCCCCTAGAGGCAAAAGCCAGCCCTGAGCCACAAAAAATGGTGCCTGATAGAAAATGGCCGCTGCCCAGACAGGACATCCGCCCACACTAAAGATAGCACCCAATCGGCGCTGGCAATGATGATGGAAAAATGGACGCTGCCCTCACTCTGAGGCCAAATAGCCAGCTCTTACTAAACATGGCGGCCGGGCGAAACAGCGCCAAATGCCGCAGAAAACACCCGCACTGGCCCCCACGGGGATCTGCACAGAGCACCCCCGGGAGAAGAAAGCCCCCACAAGCCCCCATATAGCGGTCTGCACCGCAGGAGCGCCCCCGCAGGGACAGGGAAGGTAAGACACAGGGGGCCATCCCATGGCCATGAAGGGGATATTACAGCAAACTTTACATGTACAGCCATCCCCAGAGTGGGCCCACTCAATACCCCCTCAAAAACCTGTTCCCAGGGACAGAGGGGTAGTAGTACTCACAATACTGCGAACGTGGGCACAGCTCAGACACAGGAGACCTCCCACCTGGGTGGGGATGCCGTCAGCCAGGAAGGATGCTAGCAACCCTGGTGTTCTGACGTTGAGACATCCCAGCGAAGATAGAAAAACTTTGCAGGCTCGTCCTTGCTTCTCGGGGCACTGTCGTTGCGAGGCCTGGGCGTACCAAAAGCCTGCAACGCTCTATGGCAGACTGGGAATCCATAAGGTTCTATATTAACCAGTATGAGGCCCAGTTCTGCTGACGCTTGTAGTCCTCAAAATTCTGACTAACTAGCGTAGGTGAGAAAAAATAAAAAGCTATTCTTAAAAGAAAAAACACGTTTCAGAAATAAAACAAGAAAAAAACAGACACTAGGTCCCAGCAGGGAAAACCTAGCCTACTCCTGACGCTAGGCAGCAAAGAACTGGATTAGAGTGGTATGGCTGGAGGATATAGGCCAGAAGGACGGCCCCCTGTGGGTGTGTCTATATGTTAATGTTTGTTGTATTAACAAAATTACTGCCTAGCTTGCTCCTGCGGAGAAGGCCAATACCCAATCGTGAAGACTGTATGAATGGGTGGCGACTGTCAGAGGACATAAGAGAAATTCAGTTTTCTCTATCGTTCAATGACGGATGCAGACTTTGATGCATATCAGTAGGGACGTCCCAAAGCAGCGCCATAAAATGAGGGGTGGGAACAGCAGAAAAAAACAAGTCCCCAAGGCTAAACATAGCCAACCAGGCAACATAGGATTTATCAGAAAAACAAGATGAGGCCCACCTGAAACAAACAGTAAACACCCTCAAGGAAGGCCAAAAAGCCCCCTAAACATCAGCCTGCAAAACTTTGCGGCCAAAAGAGGCATCAGCAGATGCCAGCACATCCACCTTATGAAATTTGTTAAAGGTGTGAACAGACGACCAGGTAGCCGCCTTGCAAACCTGAACCACAGGTGGCTGATGGCAAAAAGCCCAGGAAGCACTAAGTGCCCGAGTAGAATGCGCCTTAACAGGGAAAGGTGGAACCTGATCCTTAATTGAGAAAAGCCTGCACAAATGTCTGTCCGATCCACCTGGAAATAGTTGCAGCAGACGCAGGTTCTTTCTTTGGACCATTTGTGAGTACAAAGAGCGTATCTGACTTTCGAAGATACTCAATAGTCGCCAAGTACACCCTGATTGCCCGAACCACATCCAAAGTAAGCAGTGCAAATTCCTTAGGATGTTTTGGCTTAGGACATAAAGAAGGTAACGCGATGTCCTCATTTAAGTGAAAACTGGAAACCGCCTTAGGAAGGAAAGACTTATCCAGACGAAGTACCACTTTATCCCTGTGAACCACCAGATAGGGAGAACGACAGGACAACACTGCCAGTTCTGACACCCTGCGCGCAGAAGTAATAGCCACCAAAAGGAGGTTTCTGAAGAACCGACAGCATGTTGTCAAAATATGCGGGAAAGGGAGAAACCTTTGCCGCTCTGATTGGCTTGTGAGTGCCAAACGTAAACTGCGCCCCAGTCACAGCCGCGTCCTCCAATTTTAGGGTCTCACGCACAGATACAACCAGTGCATCCACCAGCGCCTTATCTTGCGCGGCAGTGGAGGTAGAAATGTCATCCTCACTGTCAGAGGAGACAGGGCACAAGGTAGCGGACCTGGCATGGAGACCTGCGTCTGGGGTGGCTGAGTCAGACTCAGAATATAAGACATCAGATGAGGCAGGGGCAGGCGGAGATAGTTTCTTAGCACCTCGCCTTTAATGGCCACCTCCACCCGGGACACAAACGATTCCGGGACTGCCGAAATGGCATCTGTAGACAGCTGGGGTCCGGATGGCCCTGCCACCTCCCTAAAGGGGTCAGACGGGGACACATGATCTGTAGGGTCGATGTTGCACTAGGGGAACCCGTCAGCCAAAGTTGGAATAAAAGAAAAATGACACATTTTTTTTGTAAATGTGTCCCACCGCGCCACAGCGCCCCCCCCCCCGGAGGTCAGGCAAAGCGTACTGGAGACCCCCAGCAGAGAGAGAGACCCCCAGACTCACTGTACCAAAGATGCACCCGGAGGCCCAGAAAGGCTGCACAGCACATGTCAGCAGCAATCTTGATCCAAAAGGGGAGGATCTGAAGAGCAGCCCAGGGAGGGGCTCCGCCCACATAAAATCCGCCCACATAATATGCCTCCAGAAACTCCCATCCTGATTCTTATTAGAAAAAGCCATCGCAAAATGGTCGTTCCGGGTGTACCAAGATGGCCGCTGATCTCAGCACATAAGGCTACAAGAAAATGGCGGCCTGCAGAGCAACTGAGGACCCTCGTGGGGACCCCCCAGACTCCAAAGCGGGATCAATTGGAAGGTGGGCCCTAAAGTGAAAGGTAGAGACCCCCCCGCACGATCATATGTCCGTCCATCGCCGCCCCCACATGTGGCCTGCCATGTGGTCCCAGTCCCCGGGAGTAGGCCCAATAGCCCCTCAGCAGTGGGGGGGGGGGGGGAAGGGGGGAGGGCAGGTAGGTGGGGTGCATGACAGGACAGAGGGAAACCCGGGATTGTGAGGGTCCCACCGTCCCAGGGAAGGGCCATCCCTAAAATCCACCAGGGGAAGAGGGGGGAACTTACTCCTGACTAGCAATATTAAAACTCACATCCTATGGAGGAAGAGAGAGGGTGTACCCTCTAGGACTTCCCATAGGTGTAGCCAGAAATTTTTTCGGTCTAGTGTCCTACTCCTGTAGGGGGCAGTATAACCCTACTGATATGCATCAGAGTCTGCGTCCGTCAATGGACGATAGAGAAACTCAATCTTGTAGCCAGACCGAAACAGCTCATGGATTCACTTGTCTTGAATCAGGGAGATCCATGGGTCCAGAAAAAGGCGTAGACGTCCTCCCCCACCCCAGATACGGGTGAGAGCGCCCCTTTAGGCCAAAGGGGTGTTTGTCTGCAAATCTGGAAGTCCCAGTCGGCATACCAGACCAGGCCCTGATGGAACCTTCAGAGGAGATCCTTCCAGGTAGGCTCCGAACAGACGATTCCCCACCAAGAGAAGATCACATTAGGCCGTCTGGAAAGTCTGGTCCGCAGATCAGCACTGTAGCCATATCGTGCGCCGGAGGATCATTGCAGTCACATACAGCCCAGAGATTAAGGGAGCCGCATCTACACTAACTGCAACCCCTGGACCAACTAGTTCACCAGCTCCGCAAAAGCAGGAGGAATCTGTTCCCCCTCCAGATCCTGGCGCAAAAGCTTTGCCCACTCGGGAAAGTCAGGGACACCATGCACTGGTAACACCGGCCGAAGGACTGAAGCAGTCACAGAAGATGTGATGGACCAAGTCTCGGCCCTCCCACCAAAAGGATTATTTAAACCGGAGACTCCACAGGAAATAGGACTGAATTATTCAGCCTGGAAACCTGGGACCTCCCACGTACTCAGCAGAGACTCTTCAAGGGATAACGTCTCCCGAAACGTTCAGACACCGCCATATTGCGTTTAGAAAAATTCCACTGACACAATTTTGTCACAGTAGGCGGGAAAAGGGATTACCTTGCCACCTTAGGGGATCTGCGGGCCCCGAGGGGACCGGCGCCACTGACGCAGCAGCAGCTGCATCCCCCATGTTTAAAGTTTCCTGCACCGATACAAACAGTGCATCCACCAGCGCCCTTGCATGCGCATGCAAAAATAGTGCAGACACAGTTTCTAAAATCTCTCTACCCCAAACCACACGGTACTGCGATACCCTGCATGTTTGCCAGCTGCATTGGGGGACTCTTAGGAATTAACGGCACCCTCATGCATCTGCAGGGATCATCCTCACTGCAGAGCACCCGAAGTGCATGGACACAAACCCAGTAGAGTCGCTATATGCTAAGCTCACCCTGAGAACATAACCAACAGGGGAGGTCGCTAACCACAGTCCCGCAAGGAGATGTCGACTATAGGTCCACAAAAAGAACCACCTATTAGACCTAAGGGTCGCCCACCATAAAGGACATAAAAGGACATAGCCCCCTAGAAAGGGAAGGGGGGGGCCGCCATGACGCAGACGCGCAAGCAGAGTACCCCCACACAATAATGGCTGCTTCACTTCTCTCAAAAAAATGCAGCCCCCATGGCACCCTTGCAGATTAAGGGGGGTGCCAAGCAGTCCATATGTCCACCTCCCTGAGGGGGGGCAGATGCCCATCCGCTGCTCTATCACCCCGGTCAGCAGCTTGAACAGCTTGGTCAACAGCTCGGTCAGCTTGGCCTGCAGCTCAGACAGCCAGTCGCGAGTAGGCTGCATAGCCGCGGCCTAAATTTGGGGCCCGATCCAGGCGCGAGTCCACCAGCAACTCTGTTAGATTAATCGACAGCTCGGACAGCCTGGTCAGTCGCTCGGACAGCCCGGTCAGTCGCTCGGACAGCCAGCTCCATCACCTCAAGTAGGCCACAAAGCCGTGGCCTCAATTTTCAGCCCATTCCGGCCATGTGAGCCGCACATCCGCCGGCAGTAGCGTCCGCTCAGCTCGGTCAGTTTGGTCAGACCCGCAGACAGCTTGGTCAGGTACCCGGACAGCCGGGAGTAGGCTGCAAAGCTGCGTGCTAAATTTTTATTTTTGGCCCGTTCTAGCCATGTGAGGCGCAGACCCGCAGATGAGACATCCGCTCCACCCCAGCCTATACCAAACGCAGGGAGCCCAAAGGACATCCCTGCCTCAGTCACTAACCCTCAGGGGGCCGCAAACCTGCTCAAAGGCCCCCCCGTGTGCGATCTGGAAAGCCCAGTTAGCAACAATCACATCCACCCCCCTTAATGGAGCAAGTGGCAAAGCCAACTCCTAGTTCACCCAGGGAGGGGTGGGGTAGGTTGGGGCCAAAGGACCACCGTGATTGTTAGAAGGGCTGGGGGAATGGAAGGGAACCCGAGGTATGACCATCCCAAGGAGGGGCCCACGTCTACCCCGAGGGACCACAAAGGGAGAGAGGGGGACACTACTTACCACACCATGGAACCAGGTGGGCAACACTCCGGGCAACTCACTTCCCCATCTTGGAATGGGTGGGTGTTGCTGGCTAGAGGGAGGTACACTGCAACTCAGGCCATGTTCAGGTCATGTGCGTCCTTGAGAGGTGTTTCACTCGCAGGCCAGTCCCTGTCCAGTGGGACTATGTCACGGCCGACCTAGCGTGGAGCTGAGGCCTGCACGCGCTCGCTGGCCAGACTGGAGTGACCTTAAGGATCTAGAATATCCAGTCCGTCAGTTGATTGTAGTTCTCACAGGAACCAAATTGATTGCAGTTCTCACAGGAACAGAACATAATAAAAGAAGAAGAAAAATCAGTTTAAAAGGAAAAAATGCCAGGACCAGAGATTCCAGCAAGGAGCTAGGTCCTTACTCCTGACTAGGCAGAAAAAAAAACGTAAACCTAGAGCAGGAAGTGGGAGTATACCAACTGGGACTGCCCCATGGGTGTAGCTAAAGTTCTGTTAACTTTGTTCACCCTTTTCCGCCTAGTGTCCTACTCCTAGGAAGCGCAGCATAACCCATTTGACTAATAAAGGTATGTCACTGTGTCTGTCAATGAACGAAAGAGAAATCCAGTGTTCTTTTTCATTCACTGATGGACACAGCTCCATGTCTTCTAGACCCTTGGGATGTCCCAAAGCAGTATCGACATGAGGGGTGGGAAAAACGCAGCAATACATATAGTTCCCAACAAGCCTAAACATAGCCAACAAGGTAAAACAGGAGCTCAACCAGGAACAACTGGAGCACACCACCAGGAACAAAATACACCCTCAAGAGGCAGGAGCCTCTGCAATCGCAGCCTGCTAAACTTTTTTGCCAAAAGCAGCATCCGAAGATGCAAGTACATCCACCTTTTAAAACTTTGTGAATGTGTGTACAGAAGACCATGTAGCCATCTTGCACACCTGAACCAATGATGCCTGATGACGGTAGGTCCAGGAGGCAGTAAGCGCCCCCGTAGACTGCACCTTGACAGGGAAAGGAGGAACCTGACCCTTAATAGAATAGGCCTGCAGCACCGTCTGCCTCATCCATCTGGAAATGGTCGCAGCAGATGCGGCCTGCCCCTTACCAGGTCCAGCCGTAAGAACAAAGAATCAGATTTCCGAATCGACTAAGTCACCACCAGGTACACCCGTATTGCCCTGACTACATCCAAGGAATGTACAGCAATTTCTTTAGGATGTTTCAGTTTAGGACATAAGGACGGCAACACAATATCTTCATTCAACTGAAACCCTGAGACAACCTTAGGAAGGAACGCCTGACAGGGTCGTAACAGTACTTTGTCCCTGTGAACCACCAGGTAAGGTGACTGACAGGACAATGCAGCCAACTCTGACACCCTACATGCAGAAGTAATAGCAACCAATAAGGCCACCTTCTGCAACAGAGTGAGCAAAGGAATTTTACAAATGTTTTTAAAAGGAGGCCTTTAAAGCACCGGCAGTACCAAATTTAGATCTCATGGAGGTACCAGGGATCACACTGGACAAAGGTGTAAACCAAGGACTTCGCCGCCAATGGCCTTTGGAAAAATATTGCCAATGTGGAAATCTGGCTCTTGATGGTGCGCAAAGGCAAATGTTGATCTACACCTAGTTGTAGAAACTCCAACAGGCGAGACACAGCAAAGGAACGGGGAGAAACCCCTGGGACTCACACCAAGTAATGTATACTTTCCAAACTCAGTGATAAACCGTCCTGGAAGTAGATTTCCTAGCTTTCAGCAGCGTAGGAATCACGGACTCCGACAGCCCTCTGTCCTTTAACACCTGGCTTTCAATAGCCAAGCCGTTAAAGCCAGCGATTTTAAAGCAGGATGGAAGATTGGTCCCCTGAGACAGAGGATCTTCCCTGAGAGGAAGTTTCCAAGGAACGTCTGCTACCTGCCTTACCAGGCCTGCGTGCCAAGACCGGCAAGGCCAGTCTGGTGCCACCAGAATTACTGGAATCCCTTCTACCTCGATTCTGTGTAGCAGTCTCGACAGAAGTTGTATTGGAGGAAAGGCATAAATCATACAATACTGACCCCTAGTGGGCCACCAGGGCGTCTGTGGCCTCCACCAGAGGATCACAGTTGATGAAACACCTCCGGATGAAGGGACCATTCTCCCTGATCCAACGTCTGCGGACTGAGATAGTCCGCTTGCTAATTCTCTACTCCTGAAATGTGCACCCCAGGGAGGGCATCACATATAGTTCTGCCCACCTCAGAATGCCGGCTGGGCACTCCTTGTCCCCTTGATGATGAACATATGCCACCGGCATAGCATTGTCCAATTGTAACCTCACCGGGCATCCTTGCAGATGATCCGTCCACTGGGACAAACAAAGTCTGATCGCCCGAATCTCCAGAATGTTGATCGGCAGCCTGGACTCCTCTCGAGTCCAAACACCTTGAGCCGAGTATATTCACAAGACACCTCCCCACCCGGACAGACTGGCATCCGTGGAAATTACTTTCCAATACAGGGGAAGAAAGGACTTTCCCAGTCAAAGCCCTGGGGAGTGGAGCCATCATATCAGAGACCCCCTCATACCCCAACTCAACAGAATCAGAACGTCTAGCAACTGCGGATCCTTGTTCCATTTGGCAAGAATCTCTTTTTACAGAGGTTTGGTATGAAACTGAGCAAACAAAACCGCCTCAAAAGTGGAGACCATCAGACTAAGCACTTGCATGCAAGTCCTGAGTGACGACCGATGGTTGGACAACAGGAGCCAAATTGCATCCTGCAACTTCAGAAGTTTCACCTGAAGAAGACAAATAATAAAGAAAAGGGAAAAAAAATTCCATTTAAAAAGGAAAAAAATGCCAGGACCACAGATCCCAGCAGAGAGCCAGGTCCTTACTCCTGACTAGGCAGAAAAAACTGAAGTCCCATAGCAGGAAGAGATGGTACACCCCCTGGGACTGCCTCAGGAGCGTATGCCAAATTTGTTTCCACCTAGTCCTACTCCTGAAGAGAGAGCAGCATAAGCCCAAGGGTCTAGAAGACAAAGAGCTGTTTCCGTCAGTGAAAGAAAGAGTAATTAGGATTTTGATTAACCTGAAAAATCTTTTCCTGGAGTACAATATAGGACACAGGCTTATTTAAATCATTACAACTGGGTTAGATGTACCTAGTTCTTCAGATGCAAGGACATTGGCTCCACAAAGAAAAAAAAAGGGCTGCTGGGACTGCCCCATCTAACAGCAAGCCAATGCCCAGTTAGCCTTAGTTTTGTAAGAACATAATGTAATGTACTTCAGGAAAAAGATTTAACAGACAAACAGAGAAAAAACTGAATTTTTGTAAAATCTTACCGTAAAATTCCTTTCTCTGAGTCCTCCGACAGTCGCCGCCCACTCACAAGTCTTCACCAATGGGGTATTGACCTTTGCTCCGTAGGAGTAGCTAGGCAACAAGAATTGTTAATACAAAAGCTTTTAGCATAGACACACCCCTAGGGGCTGTCCCCTTAGTCAATACCTCCCTGCACCAGCATTCCCATCTCAGTTTGGTAGCATAGCAGTAAGAGTACACAAAAAAAACCCAAAAGAAGGGCGGGGGGCGGCGACTGTCGGAGGACTCAGAGAAAGGAATTTTACGGTAAGATTTTACAAAAATTCAGTTTTCTCTTACGTCCTCCAACAGTCGCGGCCCACTCACAAGTCTTCACCAATGGGATGTCCCAAAGCAGTGTAGACATGAGGGGTGGGAGACCCAACCGTAGAAAGGCAACGCAGTACCCACATCAGAGAAAGGAACCTTACCACAGTAAGAGAACCAACTGGGCAACAGGAAAACGTGCTCAACAGGAGCAACAACCCAGGAAAACAAGTAACCCAGGGGTAAAACACCCCAATAACCAAGGGCCCACAAAAACAAGGGTCCCTAGGAAACTGGCGCACTGAGAACTTTACGGCCAAAGGAGGCATCAGCCGATGCCTGAACATCCACCTTATAGAACTTTGAGACGGTGTGAACGGACGACCAAGTCGCCGCCTTACACACCTGGGCCACAGAAGCCTGATGACGGTAAGCCCAAGACGTACTCAAAGACCTGGTAGAGTGCGCCTTCACAGGGAAGGGAGGAACCTTCCCCTTCAAGGCATAGGCTTGTTCAATGATCTGTCTGATCCATTTGGTGATGGTCGCAGCCGACGCCGCCATGCCCTTCCGAGGTCCCTCAGGAAGGACAAAGAGGGAATCCGACTTGCGAAAAGATTTAGTGGACGACAGGTAAACCCTGATCGCCCGGACATCATCCAAGGAATGTAAGGCAACCTCCTTCGGATGCTTAGGCTTCGCGCAGAGCGAAGGCAAGACAATGTCTTCATTCAGGTGAAAATCCAAGATCCTTTTCGGAAGAAAAGATGGGTTAGGCCGCAGGACCACCTTATCCTTGTGGACCACCAGGTAGGGAGAATTGCAGGACAAAGCCGCCAGGTCCGACACCCTGCGAGCCGAAGTGATCGCGACCGAAAAGGCAACCTTCTTGGATAACAGAGACAACGAGATCTCCCTGATCTTTTCAAAGGGAGCCTGTTGCAACACGGACAGAACCAAGTTCAAGTCCCATGGAGGTAAAGGGTCCCTCCTAGGAGGGGCCAAATGTCGCACCCCCTGAACAAAGGTGCTAACCAATGAATTAGACGCCACAGGGCGTTGAAAGAGAACAGCCAGTGCAGAAATCGAACCCTTAATCGTGGCCAACGCCAAACGCTGGTCCACGCCGTTTGAAGGAAAGCCAACACTCTCGACACCGAGTATGAGCGAGGGGAATACCCCCTGAATTCACACCAGGCAAAATACGCTTTCCAAGTACGGTAGTAAATCTTCCCCGAAGAGGCTTTTCTAGCCCTGATTAAAGTGGGAATGACCTCAGGGGAGAGACCCCTATCCTTCAGGACCTGGCTTTCAACAGCCAGGCCGTTAAAGCCAGCGACTGTAAAGCAGGATGGAATATCGGCCCTTGAGACAGGAGGTCTTCTCGGAGCGTCGACTGCCAGATTTACTGCGTACCAAGACCGGCGAGGCCAGTCCGGCGCCACCAGAATCACCGTGTGCGGTTCCGAGGCTAAGCTGCGAAGGAGCCTGGACAGTAGTTGAATCGGTGGAAAGGCATACATCAGACGATACTGATGCCAGGGCGCCACTAACGCGTCTGAGGCGTCCGCCCGAGGATCGCGCGTCCGTGCCACGAACCTTTCCACCTTGTTGTTCAGACGAGACGCGAACAGGTCCACATGTGGGGAACCCCACTTCGCGCACAACATCTGGAAGACATCCGGGTGAAGGGACCATTCTCCCTGGTCCAGGGTCTGGCGACTCAGATAATCCGCCTGCCAGTTCTCCACCCCCGGAATGTGAACTGCCGTTATCGCCGGGACATGCGTCTCGGCCCAAGACAGAATGTTGGCTACTTCCCGAGCCGCTCGGGCACTCCTGGTGCCCCCTTGGTGGTTGATGTAGGCCACCGCGGTGGCATTGTCCGTCTGAACCCGACCTGGACGGCCCCGAAGCCGGTCCGTCCATCTCAGAAGGCAAAGCTTTATCGCTCTCAATTCCAGAATGTTGATCGGAAGGGAGGACTCCTCCTCCGACCAAGTTCCCTGGGCGGACAGAACGCCCAGAACACCACCCCAGCCCGACAGGCTGGCATCCGTGGTGAGCACCGTCCACGATAATGGACGAAAAGACTTGCCCCCCCGACACCGCCGGGGACTGGAGCCACCACAGAAGATCCCTTCTGGTGTCGTGGCTCAACGAGATCCGCAGATCCAGGGATTGCGGCCGCCTGTCCCACTCGGCCAGAATCTCCGCTTGGAGACCCCGCGTGTGAAACTGGGAAAAGGGGATCGCCTCGAAAGACGAGACCATTAAACCCAGACATCTCATGCATGTCCGGAGAGACGAGTGTCGGTTGTCCCTGAGGGACCTGACCTCGTCCTGAAGAGTCCGAAGCTTGTCCTCCGGCAGGAAGACCTTCGCTTGGACAGAGTCCAGAATCATTCCCAGGTAGGGAAGATGAACCGAAGGACACAGAGTCGACTTCGGAATGTTTACAGTCCAACCGAACTCCTGCAGTGTCCGCATCGTGGCGGACAGGTCGGTCACCAGGCTCTGACTGGCGTTTGACCGTATCAGGATATCGTCCAGATACCCCAAGACAGCAATGCCCTGTGCTCGCAACAGGGCCAGAACCGGCGCCAGCACTTTGGTAAAAACCTGCGGAGCCGAAGCGAGACCGAAAGGTAACGCTATGAATTGGTAGTGATCCTCCGCAATGGCGACTCGAAGGT
This sequence comes from Pelophylax lessonae, assembly GCF_965119305.1. NCBI lineage: Eukaryota > Metazoa > Chordata > Amphibia > Anura > Ranidae > Pelophylax > Pelophylax lessonae. The sequence continues at coordinate 439,395,753 of NC_138769.1, forward strand.
ACCTCTGGTGACCCTCGAAAAATGGGGATGTGTAGGTACGCATCCTTCAGATCGATGGAGGCCATGAATTCCCCCAGACTCAGGGCAGCCACCACTGAGCGCAGGGATTCCATGCGAAACTTGCGAACCCGCACAAAGCGGTTCAGAGCCTTCAAGTCCAGAATCGGACGCACTTTGCCCTCCTTTCTGGGCACAGTGAACAGATTGGAGTAAAACCCCCGAAATCTGTCCCGATGAGGCACCGGGACCACCACCCCCTGGGCCCGCAGGTCCAGCACCGCCAGGTGCAGATCCTGCAAGCCCTCCGGAGACAGCTGAAGATTTGAGGGAAAAAATCTGCCCGCCGGCCGAGAGAGAAGTTCGATCTTGTAACCAGATCGAACGATTTCCTGAACCCATCTGTCCCGAATGCGGGCCAGCCAAGGTTGTAGGAAACCGCGCAGACGTCCCCCCACCCCAGAAACGGGTGAGGGCACCCCTTCAGGCGGAAGTGGTATGGGAAGTGGAACCGGACTGGCCGGACTTCTGCTTCCCCGCCCATGGCTTCTTCTGGGAGCCTTGGCCTTTGAAGGGCTTGCCCTTGGATTGCGACCGAAAGGCACGAAAGGACCCCTGAGAGGGCCTAGACGAGGAATTCCGTTTTCCACGGAAAGACTTATGCTTGTGAGACTGGGGCAGGAGAGTACTCTTGCCCCTCGTTACCCCTTTTATCAGGGTATCCAAAGCCTCGCCAAAAAGGCGAGACCCCACGTAGGGAAAATCCGCCAGCGTCTTGCGAAAGGATTGGTCGACCGACCAATTCTTCAGCCAAATCAGACGACGATTCAGAATCGCCACGCTGGACAGGCGCGCAGCCAAGGGAGATAAATTCAAGTCCGCATCGCACAAGTACATGACACCCTGATGGATCTGGTCCACCATAGCCAACGTGGTAGGTGAAGCGGAATCAGCCGCCAAGGTGCGCCTGAGCATCTTGGTCCAATCAGCAACAGCCTGTGCCGCCATAAATGGAAGCAAAAATAGGCTTCAGCATAGAACCAGCCACCATATAGGCATGACGGGCAAGAGACTCTATTCTCCTGTCCGTAGGGTCCCGGAAAACCGGGGTATCCTCAGAAGGCACCGCAGTAGCTTTGTTCAAAATGGCTACCGCGTGATCCACCGGAGGCGCCACACACCAACGCTCGTCGGTGGCAGGCGCAAACGGATAAAGCAGTTTAAACTTATTTGGCACAGTAAAGGGCTTCTTTAAATTGCGCCACTGTTCATTAACCATATGGTGAAATTCAGCAGGGCAGGGAAAAACCTGCCCTGATTTGCGAGCCCTCTGTGTTCTAAAAGAAGACACCCTAGCAGGAGGAGTAGGCTCATCCTCCAGGTGCAAGGTGTCCTTTATGGAAGCAATCAGCTCATTCATGAGTGCAAGCTCTTCAGGCGGCCAGGGGGAGAAACATCAACCCCCTCCACCTCAGGCTCCCCCTCGGACCCCACAAGGTCCAAAGATGAGCGGGACCCCGAGAAGGGTACGCCAGCCACAGCAGCCACATCACCCTCTGAATCAGAGGAAATGGATAACCTGGCCCTTTTTGCGGATCGTTCAGCCAGCAGCATCTGCACCTGAGACACTAAGGAAGCCACTACAGTGGTCAGATCGGCCCCCTCGGGGGGTGCAGCAGCCCCCTGGTCCCCCACCAGGGCGGGGGGAAACTTGCTATCCTGAGAATCCATGCCCCAGTACAGAAAAATATAAAGGTACTGGCCCTTTAATACCACGGCGAGCGCAGCCCACCGCACACTGCTGTATGCACTGACCCCGCAGGGATAGACAATACTGAGCAAGGAATGACAGGACAAGAAGGTAAAAACCTGGAGAGAGCACACCAGACTGCTGCCACCGATCGCTGTTCCCAGAGAAAGAGGAAGCGATGCAATGCTGGCTGACTGATATAGCCTATTGAAGGCTCCGGCAAAATGGCCGCTCGGCCGGGGGAGAAGGCTACAATAAAATGGCGCCGCCATGTGCATGGATGAGCACCGCCCGCCAAAATGGCGGCGAATGGCGCCAAAACACGGCACTGCATAGGGACAGGGCCGGTCACAGTATTCAGGCAAATAAAATGGCGGATCGCCGCAACGACCGCCGCACACACACGTCTGCACACAAAACTGCACCCAGAGCATAACAAACAGCAGAGCAGGATAACCCCCCCCCCCCCCCCCGCAGCCCACAGGCAGTGCAGCCACACAGGGATCTGACAGGGAGCCCGCAGTTACACAGACATGGAGGGTAATACACAGCCACAGACTGACACCCATACAGAAGGTCCCCACACAGAAGGTGCTTACCGTAGCAGATGGCGTGGGGAGCGGTCTCCAGCGACAAACCGCTATCAGGGCAGACAGGGAGTGCCGCAGCCAGGACGCTTGTGGACCGCAGTCATGGCGTCCAGTGAGGTAGCCACCTCACAGGCAGCATCCCTGCAGCGAACAGGGATGGGTCGTTCAATGTGCTAGGGTAAAACCTAAGCTGAACGCTCGATGGCAGGCTGGGGATCCATCTGGCTCTCAGCCCTGGGAACCAGGGCGGCCAGTCCGAGACCCAGCTCCGCATGATGATTCTTCATCAGAAGATCCCTAACTAAGGCTGGCAAAATAACAGCTAGCAAGGAAAAGAGAAAAATACTTGAAATAAAATCAAATAAAGGGTAGAAGGCTGAGACTGAGCCCCAGCACAGGAAAGCCAGCTACTCCTAAGCTAGGCAAGATCAAACTGAGTTGGGAATGCTGGTGCAGGGAGGTATTGACTGAGGGGACAGCCCCTAGGGGTGTGTCTATGCTAAAAGCTTTTGTATTAACAATTCTTGTTGCCTAGCTACTCCTACGGAGCAAAGGTCAATACCCCAGTGGTGAAGACTTGTGAGTGGGCGGCGACTGTCGGAGGACGTAAGAGAAATCATATTTTCTTGATCGTACGGCTCAGATGACCCTGAGGGCAGCTTGTAGCACCTTACACCCAGAACTGGTATCAGAGGAGGCCTGAACATTCCCCATGGCAAAACTTAAACATTTGTACAGAAGCCCAGATAGAGGCCTTGCAAATCTGAGTAACAGATGCCTGATGATGAAAAGCCCAAGAAGCACTAAAAGATCAGGTAGAATGTGCCCAAAAGGATACGTTCACCTTTTGGAACATGTTACGTGTTCCACCCGTATTTAAGGTGGAACATGTAACATGTTCCAGAAGTTGCAGCCTCTCCCCAGTGACAGCGGGCACCATCTTCTTCAGGCGCCCACTGTCACGGTTTGAAAATAACAAGGCTGTCCGCATTCACAGTCCTCTGTAAATAGAAAACTTCAAAAGGCTGCCGGCTTGTAGTTTCAGAAAAACTACCATGGAGCTGTTGAGCACTCTAGTAGTTCATTGGGGTTTATTTACTAAAGGCAAATTCACTGTGCACTAGAAGTGCAGTCACTGTAAATCTGAGGGGAAGATCTTAAATGAGGGGAAACTCTGCTGATTTCTATCATCTGATCATGGATCAAAGATGCTGTTTTTTATTTTCCTTGCATGTCCCCCTTCAGATCTACAGCAACTGCACTTCCAAGTGCACTTGTAGTGCACAGTGGATTTGGTTCTAGTAAATAAACCCCATTGTCTTTTCCTGTCAGTGTGTATCTGCCTGCTCTCGTATGAGATACGAGTAGACAGATACACGGACAAGTCTGCAGGAGTCCTGCATGGCACCTACAGTCTGCTGATCGCGGGTGCATGGTTTTCCAGGCTCCAAGTAAAAAAAAATAATAAATGCACATTTTTTTACATGCAAAAAATATATAAATGTATAACTTTTTTTTACAAAATGTGAACTGATCATTTAACAAGAAAGTTATCCCTATCCTTCAGACAGCACGCAAGTCCAGACATAAATTTCCTTAGAATGCTTAGAAACAATAACAACGTAATGAAGAAGGAACAATATCCTGATTAAAGTAGAGTTCCATCCAAAAGTGGAAGTTCCATTTTAAGGCTTCCTGACCTCCTGACATGCCACATTTTGCATGTCCTTTTCTTTGGTGGGGGGAAGCAGGTACCTAGTTTTGACAGGTACCCACTCCCACTTCTGCTTGGGCCGCTGCATTTTATTACAGTGCACTGGACCACATGGCACTATACAGCACAGCTGCTGTACAGCGACATGAAAGAAGTGTACTTTCGTACACTTCAAATAAAGTTTGTACAAAAAAAGGAGCGGAGTTTGAATATTATGATTACTATACAGGATTTATATAGCATCAACAGTTTGCATAGCGCTTTACAATCTAAAAGGGAGGGTTAAGTGATACAAAAAGTAATAGCTGTAGAGGATGAGCTGACAGAGAAAATAAAAATACAGTTGTTAAGTGGGGGCACGATAGCGTTCTCTAAAAAAAACATTTCCTAAAGAGGAGGGAGGGGGGAAGGAGGCCTTAAAGCAGAACTTCCCCTTTAGGTCTGAGGTGGCAAGATTTGGACAGTGATATACGTAGGGCAAAAGGAGAGTTCAGAGTTAAGGTTTTTTTCCCCCCAAGGTTTACACCTAGCACCTTGGCATGTGAGGATGGGTTGATAATTGTACCATCGATATTGACAGGGAAGTCAGAGGAAGCAGCACATGGGATGATATATTTTGAGCTTGGTTTTGGATAGATAGAGTTTGAGGAAGTGGTGTGACATCCAGACTGATATGGCTGAATTGCGCACCACACTGCCCCTACTGTAGTTGGGAATGGACAGCTGCCATTGAGGTGAAGCATGTCGGCAGCTGTCTGTTCTACTGTGAATTTGCCCAAACATTTGCACTTCTCTTCTCTGACTGAGAAGAGAATAAATACACAGGCTGTACTGTGAAGTGGGAGATTTAAGTGTATGATCTTGTGAAAACAGTGGCTCAAATACTCTTAAATGAAAAAATATAAAGGAAAACAAAATATTGGTCATGGGGAGTTTGGAACAGTGAGCTGGTAAGACTACTTGCAGACATCATATGTGCTTTAAGGCTGACCACAAATATACTGTCTCTAGGACTGGTCTGTCACTGTGCTGCTGAAGCCTACGTTGTGAGAGACAGAATTGTGGAATTTGTTATCCCTATGCTGCTGAAGGTGCGCAAGTCCATTACCTGCAGTGTATCATTGGACTTGGTGGGTGTACTTTAGTTAGTGTGAGTCTAAGGGCTTTCACCCCAGGAGATTCTGTGGGGAACAGATGCCTTTTTTTTATCGCTGATTCTGGACCAGCATTTAGCCCTTAGTGCCATTAAGGATCATGTCTGCCTTAGCTATTTTGATCCAGAGAACAGTGGCAACTCACTCTCTTTGATCCAGAGAACAGTGGAAACTCACTCTCTTATTAAGACCTGTTTAAGAGGTCGCTCATGTGGCTTACCCTATCTCATCCCCTCTCCCTTCACCCCACCTAAGATATGAATTTGGTCCTTAGGTTCAAAGTGAAACCTTTTGAAAGTACTATCAGAAACATCCTTCTCTCTGTCTCAACCCAGAAGGTGATCATCACTTTGGCTAGATGAGTGTCTGAACTGGGGGCCTTGCCTTGCCTTGAAGATCCCTTCCTGGTCCCACAAAGAGAAAATATATTTTTTAAGGCCTCAGTCTTACTTCTAAAAGTGGGTCTCTTTTTTTAAAGTAGCATACTACATTTACCTGCTCTGTGCAATGGTTTTGCACAGAGCAGTCCTGTTTCTCCTCTTCTGGGATCCCCCACTGGTGTTCCTGCCTCCTCTCCCCTGGCGAGTGCCCCCATAGCAATCCATCTGCTATGGAGGCACTTGCAGGACCATATTGCAATGGCTATGTTAGTGATTTTTTGTAGCATAGACATCAGCGATGCATTTTGGTTATAAGTTTTGTTTTTAGAAACTAAGATTTCCCCTATTTCTATGCTAATGAACTTGTTGCATTGGTTCACAAACTTAGGACAGAAGTGATGCTACAGGAAGTAGTGCAAGGGGAAAAAAATGGACCTCGACAGCTATGTGCTAGAGATGCTTTGCAGGACTCTGAGAAGCAAGAGGCAATCTAGAAGATCACTTAAGGTAGACCCCTTGAGAATGTCTGTCTGTAGAAAACTAGTGAGTCTCGGTGCAGATATTACACACTACGATTCTGGGTCATTAGTGGCTCTCAGACTGCTCTGTTCCAGTGGGAGTTGCCTTTTTTGCTGCTGCCTAAAAGGAGTGAATACAAAGTTGAAGTGCATACACCTAGGGAGAATCTGTGCCTGCTATACTTGCCACAGCTTATGGTCTGGTAAATGTGCATTGGATTAAGGTGGTAGTACTTATAGTGTTTTCATAACATTATAAGGAACTGCTAGAAGTTATTTCTTTTTTTATCTAAATACACATATATATATATATATATATATGGAGTTTGATTTAAAAATGACTTTACATTTAGCACATTGAACACTGTTTACGTTTTGTACATTTTTATTATATTCACTGGCGTTGCATCATGTACGTTTTTAGGTTTGTGTATATCAAGCTCTATTTGCCAGCACAGATTCATTAAAATACATTTACTAAAATGTATTAAAGTGTATCTGTTCCTGAATATTTGTGCTTCATAAACTGTGCATATATGTGGGAAAAAAATTGCAACCACCACAATTTTATTCTCCAGGGCCTTTGCTTTCAAAAAGTATGTAATGTTTGCGTATTCTGTTATTTTTTGAAAAAACAATGCAGATTTTAACATAAGAAATGTCAGAATTGGTATGAGCAGCAAGTGATTAAAAACCCCAAACATTTTCTGACAGCAGACACCCTGTAGAATATAATTATGGTAGTTCCAAGTTTTTGTGTCATACAATATTTTTGCAATGGTTTATCAAGTGTAAAAATGGACTAATACACTAAAGTTAAATTTAGGGCACACAAACAAGAATACAACCTAATGTTTTGGTAAAATATAATTAACCACTTAAGCCCCGGAGGATTTGGCTGCTCAACGACCAGGCCCTTTTTTGCGATTCAGCACTGTGTGACTTTAATGGACAATTGCGCGGTCGCGCGACGCTGTATCCAAATTAAATTGACATCCTTTTTTCCCACAAACAGAGCTTTCTTTTGGTGGTATTTGATCACCTGTGCGATTTTTATTTTTTGTGCTATAAACAAAAAAATAGCGACAATTTTGAAAAAATAACAATATTTTTCAAATTTTTTTATTAGAAATTCTTAAAAAAAACATGTAAAAATCTAAATTTAACATTTTAGGCCAATTTGTTTTCTGCTACATATTTTTGGTAAAAAAAAAAAAAAAAATCGCAATAAGCGTATTTTGATTGGTTTGCACAAAAGTTATTGCGTTTTCTAACTACGGGAAAAATTTATGTCATTTTTATTGGTTTTTTTTTAACTAGCAATGGCGGCGATCTGCGATTTTTTTGCGGGACTGCGACATTGCGGCAGACAGATCGGACCCCTGACTGACATTTTTGGGAGTACCAGTGACATTACTACAGTAATCAGTGCTATACATATGCACTCTTACTGTAAAAATGACACTGGCAGGGAAGGGGTTTAACTTTACCGGTGATCAGTGGGTTAAATGTATCCCTAGGGGCGTGATTCTAACTGTGGGGGGGGGGGGGGAGCGTGGCTTGTGATGTATAGTATGTGATGGATCGTATAGTCTCTGCAGTTCCTTCAGGGAGAATGACAGACGGCTGTGTTTACATCAGCCGTCTGCCTTTCTCCCTCTCCAGCGGGAGATCGCGAGTGGCCAGCGGACATCAGAGCTGCCGGTCACTCGTGCGGGGATGTTAGGGAATGAGCGGGGGCGGGAGCGCACCTCCGGTGGCACGCGTGCGCTTGCCCCCTGCAGGCTCCTGGGCGAGCGACGTAGTCCTACATTGGTTTGCCCAGGAGCGGCTGACCGCCGCAGTAAATAGTCATGCGGCAGTCGGCAAATTGTTAATAAGGTTGCCCAGAGTAAACAGATACCCAAAATGTCAAGCTTTAAATTTGCATGCACAAAACCCCTTTCAGTGTAGATCTCATTACTAGATGCAGCTGCAGAGTGAGGGGAAGTTCTCCTCTCTGCTGTGTCATATGACCAGAGCTGACAAGGATCCTCTCCTCATAATACCAGCACTACAGTACCACCAAAAAAAAAAAAGTTAGGCAGCCAGCACCTCCCTAAGCATGCAATTGTAGGGGTATCCTTAAAATCCAGCCCCACCATCTTCAGGTAGTTTCAGACAACCATTCAAGCGTTAAGGTCTCTGGTTGTTTGTGCTAACAAATATGGACTAATATTACATCAGTCTTGAGCTGCTTGTTTTTTTTTTTTTTTCCTTCCTTCCAGTGTGTTTGGAACATGGAAGGCTCTGTGTGCCACCAGCATTTTGAACCAGAGTGGGAGGATTTGGCTTAGGAACAGAGGAAACCATTACACATACATTATATTGTCAAAAGTATTGGGACGCCTGCCTTTACACCCACATGAACTTTAATGGCATCTCAATCTTAGTCCGTAGGGTTTAATATGAAGTTGGCTCACCCTTTACATCTATAACAGCTCAACTCTTCTGGGAAGGCTGTCCACAAGGTTAAGGAGTGTGTCTATAGGAATGTTTGATCATTTTTCCAGAAGCGCATTTGTGAGGTCAGGCACTGATGTTGGATGAGAAGGCCTAGCTCGCAGTCTCCGCTCCAATTCATTCCACAGATGTTCTATCGCAGTGATGGCGAACCTGGGCACCCCAGATGTTTAGGAACTACATTTCCCATGATGCACAACCACACTGCAGAGTGCATGAGTATCATGGAAAATGTAGTTCCAAAACATCTGGGGTGCCAAGGTTCACAATCACTGTTCTATCGGGCTGAGGTCAGGACTCTTCAGGCCAGCCAAGTTCCTCCCTGTCTTTATGGACCTTGTTTTATGCACTGGACTAAATCATTTGATTATGGTGTGGGGTTTCAGGATTGAATTTAAACACATACTTATGGAAGCATATCATCAGGATATTATTGATTAAGAAACTTACGAATCATTACATCCAAAAGGTACCTACTTTTTACGCTTTGCTGAAAACCAAAAATTTAACCTGTCCCCCAGGAAGACCTATAATATCAGGCATTGGGTCCCATACAGAAATGGCCAGTCACCTGATTGACAACTATCTATGCCCCCGTGACAGGAGTCACTTTGGGTGGGGGGCTCGTGGAACCCAGATTACTTTAGAGAGGTAAGGAAACTACTTGTCCAACTTCCCCGGCCCCTCTTATGTGTAAGTCACCCTGTGTCTATTAGGGGCACAGGGTGACCAAGAACTCCATTCGGGTCTGCACTAATCAGACTCGCTGTACAACCACACCGCATTTCGTATTACCCCCGCTTATCCTGGGTTCTATATGTGTGGTTTGTGTTGAAAGAACGAAGGGCCTCTTTCACTTGGGACAATAATATTTCTGAACAATATCCCTCAAGAAATATATAAAGATAAACAGAGAACAAGGTTTAGTTGTATGGGCGATTCCGTGGAATACAGCGGGCTTTAGGCGAGACACTGCACTTCAGCAGCACTGGAGAGGAGAAGCTGCTCTGAAAGTGATAAAGATAAAAAGACAAGGCGCCTCTAAGTGCAGTAGGCTCTGAGTATTTATTAGGTTAAAAGTATAAAAACACTCACATTTGGTAAATGTGACATGGGCATTACAAAGATCTGTCTGGAGTCTTCCTATACACTGTGCTGAGTGGTTGCAATGAGAACATCCGGTGATCCGCTTCCTGTAAATGCGTCCTTTCGTCTGTGTCTCAGCTTAGTCAGCATGAGATGTGGACGCAGCGGCCGGTGTCCAATAGAGCGGGTGGTGGGCGGTTACATGTTTCGGAGCTCAGCTCCTTTGTCAGACCTCAGGTCGGTTACATGTTTCGGAGCTCAGCTCCTTTGTCAGACCTCAGGTCGGTTACATGTTTCGGAGCTCAGTTCCTTCGTCAGACCTGAGGTCTGACGAAGGAGCTGAGCTCCGAAACATGTAACCGCCCACCACCCGCTCTATTGGACACCGGCCGCTGCATCCACACCCTGCCTTCAGGAAATCTCATGCTGACTAAGCTGAGACACAGACGAAAGGACGCATCTACAGGAAGCGGATCACCGGATGTCCTCATTGCAACCACTCAGCACAGCGGATAGGAAGACTCCAGACAGATCTTTGCTATGCCCATGTCACATTTACCAAATGTGAGTGCTTTTAGGCCCCTTTCACACAGGCGGACCGTTAAGATCCGTCTGTCTGTTTTTTTGGCGGATCTGAACGGTCCCCCCATGCATCTCTATGGGGCATCGGATGTCAGCGGAGACATGTCTGCTGACACCCGATCCGTCAAATCTGGACAGATGGAAACCCTATTTTCCATCCGTCCAGCGGATCGGATGAGAACGGACCGACGGTCCGTTCCAATCCGATTCCCCCATAGAGATCTATGGGGCTGTGACAGCTGTGTCTCCGCACACAGTGGATAGATCCCCCGCTGAGAAAAGCGGAGTCCGCTTGACGGACTTACTGTGTGAAAGGAGCCTTATACATTTAACCTAATAAATACTCAGAGCCTACTGCACTTAGAGGCGCCTTGTCTTTTTATCTATATAAAGATAAACAATTTGACTTTTTAGATTGCTTGAATATTGTTGGAGTCTCTCATAGACCCTTGCTAGATAGTGAGGTGGGGTTTGTTAATGGTAAGTGCCTGTATCCCATTGTTCTATTGTTTGTCTGCCTTAGGATCAACCTATTATGGGATGTATATGTGTATTGGCTGCTAAGCGGGGGGAGGGGGGGGGGGGTTGTCCCACAGTGTATATCTCTTTGTATCTGTGTTTTAATAAACAATTCTTATTCTGGAAGGTTCCAAAACTTACAAAGGCAGCTGACAACTTAGCTTGTATATGGGGGCGGCTGGGAAAATCTGATATCTATGTTCACAACTGAGAGGAAGCCGTATACTGATGGAAGTCCACAAGTAGTGTGGGTTGCAGTCCCGTTACAACCCCCATGTTACATTCCTACATCAAGGATACCCCAGAACTTCAAAGACTGGAAGGCATTATGAAACCCCCCGGACACCATTACGGTAGTCATTGAAGCCCTATATAGCAGCATACCACACCTTAAAGGTTTGCAGGTTATTATTAGGGGATTTTACAAGATTGTAATTTTCAGACATATAGCCTTTTTATCCTGTCTCTACTTGAGCACATCCTTACTAGCAACACATTAAACTTTGATGGCTCCCATTACCTCCAGGTGCAGGGGGTTGCGATGGGCACATCCTATTCGTCCAGTTATGCCAACCTGTACCTGGGGGGATGGGAGCAGTCTGTTTATTCAGAAACAAAATACAATAAATTCATGGAATTCAATTTTACTTTGGTATCGGTACATAGACAATGTGCTCCTATTCTTGACTGGAACTACCTCCCTTCTGAATGAGTTCATGGAAACTCTACAAGAAAATGTTTTCAATTTGAGGTTTACCATGCAAAATTATCCAATTAACATTACATTTTTGGATGTCTAAGCTATGAGACAGGATGAGGGCTATATAGAAAATACTCTGTATAGAAAGTCTACAGCTGGCAATACCTTATTGCATTCTGATAGCGTCTATCCCAAATCTTTACTACGTAGCATGCCATATAGTCAATATCTCTGACTTCGCCGGATATGTTAGAACAATATGGAATTTTAAAAACAAGCGGATGAATTGAAAGACAGATTACTATCTATCACTAATGCCTCGTACACACGGTTAGATAATCGTACGACATATCATTCGAGTAAAGTAGCATGCTACAAAATGTCGAATGCAACCATGTGTACTAACCATATGATTTCTGTCGTACGATTGTGTGAAAGCAACCAGAATGCGTAGCCACGTCTTGGAAAGTGATGTCACATATAATAACCTGGCTTATAGTTATTTCGCTATTTCCGATCATGCGCGGTGTTTGTCGAACGATTTTTAGCGGACGCATAGTGTACTAATTACACGATTGTCGTTCGCGGGGCTATCGTACGACAGAAGTTTTCCTGTTTGTCCCTTCGGATTTTGTTGAACTGTTGTGATCGGCTGTCGAAAGCTGTGTACTAACGATCAGATTATCGTGCAACCAGGTCGAAAGCGAGTTTTTTCGTACGATTATCTGACCGTGTGTACGAGGCATAAGAGGTTACTCGCGTAAATGTTTAAAGAAAGCCTTCAATAAAGCAAAACAACTTACTAGGGGGAAGTCCTAAATAAAAAAAAAAAAAAAAAGACTCGCCACAAACTGAAACTACCAGATTGATCACATCCTTTAACAATCAACATGTTCGGGTTTGTCAGATTATTCAAAAGCATTTGTACCTTCTCAAAAATGACCCTATTCTGGAAAAATGGGAGTTTTTATTTACTGTAAAAAATCTATTTCTCTGAGTCCACCGACAGACGTAGCTGCTGCTTTAAAATCATAGACGGATGGGTAATAAGCCACTCCCACTAGGAGTGACCAGGTAGAGCCAAAGGCTTTGACACACCCAGGAGCGCGGGATCCCTGGGTTATTACCCCTGGCCTCACCATTGCATCTTCAGTTTAGTTGCAAGCAGTGAAGAACAACCAAAACCCAACTAACTCTTCAGAGAAAAGAGGGGTGGGAGCTACGTCCATCGGTGGACTCAGAGAAATGGATTTTACGGTAAGTAAAAAATCCCATTTTCTCTTTCGTCCACCGACAGATGTAGCTGCTGTTTTAAATCATAGACAGATGGGACATCCAAAAGCTGTAACCACTGAGGGGTGGAGGGTGGAGAAAGGACAAACTTAAAAGAATGCAATTCCCACGGCTAACAAAGCCAACTATAGAACACGGAGCCCAACAAGCAACAACTGGGGCTCAATTGTAGCAAAACCACAAAGGAGAAAGAAAAGTAAACTGCTCCTTAAATGGTGGCCTGCAAAACTTTGCAGCCAAAGGACGCATCCGAGGATGCCAACACATCCACTCTGTGTAAAACTTGGTAAACGTATGTACAGATGATCAAGTTGCTGCCTTGCAAACCTGCATCACTGACGCCTGATGGTGGAAAGCCCAAGAGGCACTCAACGCCTGCGTAGAGTGAGCCGTGACAGGGAAAGGAGGAACCTTGCCCTTAAGAGAATACGCCTTCACCACCGTCTGTCTGATCCATCGGGAGACGGTCGCCGCAGACGCAGCCTGACCCTTATGGGGTCCATCCGTAGTCACAGAGAGTCCGACTTACGAAAGGACTCAGTAGGCTCCAGATACACCCGTATCGCCCGAACCACATCCAAACAACGCAAGGCAATTTCCTTAGGATGTGAAAGTTTCGGATAGAGTGACGGAAGCACTATGTCTTTGTTCAGATGGAAGTCTGAAACCACCTTAGGAAGAAACAACGGATTAGGCCGTAACACTACCTTATCCCTGTGCATTACCAGATAAGGAGAGCAGCAAGATAGCACCGCTTGTTCAAAAACCCTGCGCGCAGAGGTGACAGCCACCAAAAAGGCAACTTTCTACAACAAGGCGAGCAAGGAAATGTGTCTTATGTTCTTCGAAAGGAGATTTCTGAAGAACCGATAGAACCAAATTAAGGTCCCAAGGAGGTAATAGAGACCTCCTGGGGGAAGCCAATTGCGAACCCCCTGAGGAAACGTACGAATCAAAGAGTGCTTAGCCAAAGGGCGTTGGAAGTACACAGCCAAGGCCGAGATCTGACACTTAAGACTGCCCAACGCCAAATGGTCAACCCCTTTCTGTAGAAAGGTCAGGATCCTGCTGATAGCAAAGGATCTAGGATGCAGCTTCAGCGATTCGCACCAAGCAATGTACGCTTTCCACGTACGATGATATATCTTCAGAGAAGTGGACTTCCTAGCCTTGAGTAAGGTAGGGATCACTGAATCGGACAAAGCCCTGTCCTTTAACACCTTGCTCTCAACAGCCAAGCCGTTAAAGCCAGCGACTGTAAAGCAGGATGGAAGATCGGACCCTGAGATAGAAGATCTTTCCGCAGAGGAAGTGTCCATGGACCTGCAACCTTCAGCCGAATCACATTGGTGTACCAGGATCTCCAGGGCCAAATTTTGGAGCCACCAGATTCACTGGAATCCCCTCCAACCCAACCATGCGTAGCAGGTGAGAAAAGTTTCAGCGGAGGAAACGCATAAATTAGCCTGTACTGGCTCCAGGGAGCCACCAGGGCGTCTACAGCAACGGCCAGAGGATCTCTGGACCAAGCCACAAACTTTGAAACTTTTCTGTTTTGTCTGGAGGCGAACAGGTCCACATCTGGGGTCCTCCACCAGAGACACAGCTGGTGGAACACTTGTGGATCAGGGACCACCCTCCCTGATCCAGGGTTTGGCGACTCAGGTAGTCCGCCTGCCAATTCTCTACGCTGGGAATGTACACGGTGGATAGGGCTGGGACGTAGTCCTCTGCCTAGCACAGGATCTCGGCTACCTCCAGAGCCGCCAGGGCACTCCTGGTGCCCCCTTGATGATTGACATATGCCATGGCCGTGACATTGTCGGACTGGACTCGGACAGAACACCCCTTGAGATTGTCTGTCCAGTGGAACAGGCTCATTTTGATTGCTCTCCGTTCCAGAACGTTGATCGGGAGCTTGGACTCTTCCGATGTCCAGGTCCCTCCCCCCCCCTCGCCCCCGGTCAGACAGGCATCTGTTGTCACCACCATCCAGAATACTGGAAGGAAGGATTTCCCGTGGAGAAGATTCGGAGAGCTGAGCCACCAATTCAGGGAGTGATTGGATCTCTGACTCAAATGAATCAGACTGTCCAGGGATAAAGGATCCTTGTCCCATTTGACAAGGATCTCCTGTTGCAAAAGTCTCGTGTGGGCCTGAGCATATGGTATGGCCTCGAAGGAGGACACCATCAGGCCCGGCACCTGCATAGATGACCTGAGAGACACCAGGTCGCAAGTCAGCAGCGACAGAATCGCTTCCCTTAACTTCTGTAACTTCACAGGAGGTAGAAATACCTTTGCCAAAGCTGAATCTAGGATCAACCCTAGATACTCCAGTCTGGTTGTTGGAACCAGGGCAGATTTCTGAAGGTTGAGATTCCAACCAAACTGCTTCAGAGTGTGAATGGTCACCTCCAAATCCCGTTCCAATATCACAGACGAGTCCGCTCGGAGAAGAAAATCGTCCAGGCACCCCAGAATCGCTATTCCTCTGTGGTAGCAGAGCCAGCATAGGGGCTAACACCTTGGTGAAGACCCTGGGAGCAGAGACGAGACCAAACGGTAACGCCACAAATTGAAAATGGTCTTTGCCCACCTCAAGGAATCGTTGATGACCCTGGCAAATAGGGACATGGAGATAGGCATCCTTAATATCGATCGAGGCCAGCAGGTCCCCCTGATGCAAGAACGCCACCACTGACTACAGGGACTCCATGCGAAATTTCTGGACGCGCACAAAGCGGTTCAGAGTTTTGAGGTCCAAGATTGGATGCAATTTGCTCTCCATCCGTGGAACGGTAAACAGGTTCAATTAGAGCCCTCAAAAGCGTTCCTGATGAGGAACTGGTACAATCACGCCTTGTGGCAGCATATCCCGTATTGCTTCCTGCAGCCCCGCAAGGCGGTCTGGGGACAGCTGAAATTTGGAGGGAAAAAATCTGTCTGGTGGACGGGAACAAAACTATCTTGTACCCAGACTGAATTACCTTGTGGACCCACCCTGTTCGGCAACAGTGAGGTCCAAGGATCCGGTAAGAAACGGAGACGTCCCCCCACCCCTGAAGTGGGTGGGGGCGCCCCTTCAGGCAGAAAGGGTCTGCTTAGAGGTGCTGGGGGCAGAGGATTTCACGCTTACCAGCCCACCGCTTCCCGAATCCTTTCCCGACCGAAGTCGGTTTGGTTTTCTGCGACGCGATCGCACAAAAAAGATGCTTCTGGGCTGTAAAGGATGGACCTCGCTTACACGAGGGAGACTTACCCTTAGCTGAGTGAGGAAGGAGTGTGCTCTTTCCCCCAGTGACCGTCTTGATCAAGTCATCCAAGGAGGAACCAAAAAGGCAATCACCCTGAAAGGGAAGATCTGCCAAGAGCTTCTTAGAAGCCTGGTCAACCGACCAGGACTTTAGCCAGATCGCACGTCTGATGAGCACACTTACCACTGACGCTTTAGCAACGAGTGGAAGAATGTCCAGGTTAGCATCGCATACAAATTGCAGTCTGCGATAATTGGTCAGCGAGTTCCAGAGCAGACGATGGTAACGTCATTGCCTCTCTCAGAGCCTTTACCCATTCAACCATAGTCTGAGAGACTAGAATGGTAGTCAGGGCAGGCCTGGGAATAGATCCCACTACGGTATACAGGCGTCGGGATAAGACCTCAATACGTCTGTCAACCGAATCAGGGAGAGATGAGGATTCTGCCACGGTAAGACCGCAGCCTTGTGAATACCTCATATCTGGGGGTCCACCTGAGGGGGGACCATCCATTTGCGCAAGAGCTCTTCCTCAAACAGGTAGCGTCTAGCCAAACGTTTGGGAACTGCAAGCGTGCGATTAGGTCACCGCCATTGTTCCTCCACTAAGGCAGACAAGACTTCGAGACAAGGAAAAACCTTGGCCGATTTCTTTTCCCAGATGGATCCAAAGGATACCGAGGCTCCTTGTGATTTAGAAATTGCATCCGTGATTTTCAGGGTGTCCCTCACTGAGGATATCAAAGCATCTACCAGCGCCTTTTCCTGAGCCAAGGCGGGTGTGGAAACCTTCTCTTCCTCGTCAGAAAGGTCTGAATGCGGGGGGCGCATCCTCCAAAAGAGGGTCTGTGTCACCGGCGACCATATCGGCCTCAGAATCTGAGGACTGAGATTAACCAGGCGAGGGCGTTTCTTAGTAAATGCTGCCGCAATAACTTTGTAAATTTTTCTGGACATTTCTTGCACAATAAAGTAACATCATGAGCATCAGAAGCGGGCCCCAACGATACATCGGGGGGTCGCAGACAAACTTGGGGAATCCATGTTAGACATATGGCCAAACAGTAGGATTGCACAGTAAGAATGCAAAGAGCAGACAGGGAAACGGGGAAACACCGGAACCTGCACGGCAAGGGGGTAAACAGAAGCTTATCCTGAAAACAGGAGCAATGGCCTAAGAGGGAGCAATCCTCGTCCAATCACCAAATATTAACGCCCCTGAGGTTATGTAAGGTTACAAAGGCACCACAGGTCCCAGCGATCGTGATGCACGCATCGCTACTCCGGGGGATAATCCTAAGCCCCTTAAAGGCCTGAAACCCCTCTGAAGATGAAAAGGTGAAGGCCAGGGTAATTAAACTCATTTAGAGTAGTTACCACATGGAAAACACAGCAAGGTCCATCAGCAGCATGGAGAAGTGAAAGTAGAAGGAAACGCCCCCGCCCACAAGAACCAGAAGCTCCTGTGCTGTTTTGTCTCCGGCTCCACAAAATAGCCACCGGCATTACCGTGATAGGGATACCCAGGCAGGCTGCTGAGGCCTGTTAAGGCTGTAGGCTGTGGCAAAATGGCGGCTTCGCCCTGATGACGTGACCCCGGCCTGCCCTAGTAACAGGCCTGGGGGCCTTGGCGGGGTTCATCCTGGCAGATGAACCCCCCCCCCCCCAAGGTAGCGGTATGAGGCGCAAGCTTGTACCCCCCTCCGAGGCCTCCCCCCCACCGTCCACTACCCGGTATAGCACCTGAGGGGACTTACATAGGGGACCCCCCACTAAAGTGTCCCCGGGGTCCAGAGCCCAGGGTAGGGAGAGGTCAGGGTAGGAGGGGAAGGTCCCAGGTGACCCCTCATAGTGAAGGAGGGGGGCAGGAGGTATGGGTACCCGAGGGTCCTACTCACCTATGGAGGAGCCCACGTCCACCCCAGGCCTGCTAACCAGACGGGGGGACTGTACTTACTGGACCACGCTGCTGAGGGGTGGGCGTCCATCCAGACAGACTGCCTCTGCACCGCAGTGAGGGCGCTGTTGGCCAAGGGGCACGTTTCTATGCTGGATGCCAGGTGTGCGTGTCCCGGCGGGGTGTTTCACCCACAGGCCAGTCCCCGTCCGTGGGACTATAGTCACAATGGAGACCCAGCGTGGAGCTAACGATCTGCAAGTGCTCGCTGGCACAAACTGGGAGACCGTAAGGCTCTCATATAGCCAGTCCCGAAACCCAGCCGGCATTCCACAGGAACTGGAGTCAGCCGCAACAAACAAAATAAAATAAAAAAAGGTTCCTTTTAAGACGTTTAAAACAGAGCTAGGACAAAAGGTCCCAGCTGCCGAGCAAAATCCATGAAGGATAAACTAACTAAAAATCATTTTGAAAGTTTGGAAAATTCCAGCAGAGAATCTGATCTCTGTGGTACCTGGAAATGTGGAGTTTGCCACTTCTGCCAGTGGATATTCGAGAATCAGACCTTTCATTTACCCAACAGTAAACTACACAGCCTTATGTATCATGTCAAATTGTCAAACAATTGGCATTGTGTACTGTTACGAACCTCAGCGTAAAAAGGAATGAAACCGCCGTTTAGTGGATGTACCACCTTTGCAGCATGTACGAATTACCCCTGTAGCACGCCAGCATACGAATAATCATCCAAAGAGAGCCCCAAACAATCGAGCGGCTTTCTGTATAATAAATCCCCCTCCAAAAACGAGACAAAGCTCCGAGTTGAGGGTAAGACAGGAACTGTTTATTACATTCCAAGACATACAGTTACACACAGCTAAGGGGCACTCCCCTTAGCCATGCAGGGGGGGGGGGGGGATGAGACAAGGACCAACCAACAACCAATGAGAACTGAACATTTGTACATTTGAAACTGCAAGTCTTAATACACTTCAAATCTGTAAAGAAAAGCGCACGCAACCTCGGGCAATAACGCTTTAATAAAGGACAATAACACAGTACATTGGAATTGCACTCACACTTTTCCTTTAAGACAATCGCTTTACAGCATTCCAACAGGAGCTACTCGCTCCTCCCGTCCCTCCAGATGGTGACTCTGCGGTCTCCTCATCCGCGGCTGCCACCGCTGTATCCCCGCTCTCCTTCACTTCCTGTGTTGCCTGGTCACCGGATGCCGGTTCTAGTGCGCCTGCACACTATACCAACGTGATCTACGGCGCCTCAGGAGAGCCTCAGCCAAAGCCGGAGCCACAAGTTGTACGGAGCTGCGAGGTGGGGGATTCAAGACACGGGTGCACTGCCTCTGCTGTTACTACGGACAACGCGTTTCGGAGGCTGAGCCTCCTTCCTCAGGTCCCACCTTGCTTCCTGCTAACGCCCTTCCCTATATACCCGGGATACCATCGGCCCTAATTATATAGTTGTGTATTCTTAAAGGGGCCAGTAACCGATAATCCTTATCCACCTTGGCTGGGACGGGAGAAGCAAGGGGCTATCCACTTTTAAAAAACATATATTAAAATTACAGTTTAAGATACAATTTAAAATACAATTTAAAACAGTACAATACCAGCGCAGATATTAACCAGAGCTATTATAGATACATGTTTGGATATCACATTCCCTACATAGCAATGGTTGTCTCCTGCTTAAAATACATAAACGTATCCTAAAAGTATATCAGCATTTCCTAATACCAATAGTCGACAGATCATATTAATTCCACATTATCTCTCATCCATCTACCAAAATAATTTCATAAGTCAGGATAATACACATAATAAATAAAAAAAAAAAAAAAAAAAAAAAAAAAGGGATACTAGTCTCATTAAAATACAATAAAATAAGATTCAATTCCATATGGCACATATACAAATATCAATTAGTATATGAAAATACTACTCCATATAGGCCAACCAAATATACTACATGGCAGTTGTTTATATTTCTCATATATATATATACACACACACACATGAGAAATACATATACCTACACATACCCATCGGTGGTGACACCCTGAGTATCCCCAAAAAATATAATATATATCTGTACATATACACCGACTCTCATACCCAGCTGCTCAGATATTGTTGTATGGACACGAATGTGCGTATGCCTCCGTGCACACTTCACAGACACATGGCCGGGCAGGGACTATGTTCCCTACCCCTAGTAACCATGTGTATGTGCATGTGCTAGAACCCACTCTACCATGCCCACACCCCCGTACTGATATGTCAAATGATCGTGTTGACTTCCAGCTCCTCATTGAGCCCACCCGGCGACATGGACCCAAGCGTAAAGATCCAGAATGTTTCTTGCTTGCACAGGATCGCAAACCTTTCACCTTCTGGGAGAGTCATAGATATGGCTTCAATCCCAAATAGTTCCAGGCCTGCAGTATCCCCACCATGCGCTTTACAGAAGTGTCTTGGCACGCTGTGCTTGTCTTTTTTCTGCTCAATAAACCGGCGATGTTCGCCAAACCTGGTGCGCATTGCTCTAACTGTCCTGCCAACATAAATTAAGCCACATGGGCACCTCAAGCCATAGACCACAAACTGTGTACCACAGCTAATGAATTGTTTGATATTATAGGTGTGCCCTGCAACTGATGTAAAGCTACTTTTGCCATGTTGCATAAATGCACAAGCCTTACATCTGCTCTGCTTGCATTTGTAGGAGCCTACCATATTAAAGAGAACTGGGATAGTGGATGCTTTATTATGGCATTTCATACTTTTTATTTTGCTTGGAGCAACCAGACTCTTTACATTGCTAGCCCGCCTGAACACCACTTTGGGTTTTTTGGGGAGCACTCTACCCAAGGCTGCATCCTGCTGCAGAATAGGCCAATGTTTCTGCAAAGCTCTCTTAATGGCCCAATGTTGGTTATTGAATTTTGTAATAAACATAACCTCTCGGGGAGCACCGTTCTCCACAGCTGCCTTGCTACTACAGCCTTCTATATAGCGATCTCTGGCTTTTTGTATGTGCTGCACAGCATACCCTTTCTCCATAAATTTTTTCTCTAAAATTTTTGCTTGCAACAGATATTGCTCAGTATCTGTGCAATTTCTACGCAGCCTACAGAATTGACTGTAGGGTATGTTTTCTTTCCATTTGGGCAAATGGCAGCTCTTCCAATGTAAATAAGAGTTACCTGCTGTTTCCTTAAAGTGCGTTTTGGAGGTGATAGCCCCTTCTTCATTCCAGGTCAATTCTAGATCCAAAAATACAAGGGACTTCGCATCTAGTACATGCGTAAACCTAATGCCATACGGATTGGTGTTACAGTAGTTCACAAATTCTACTGCCCTGTCAGCTGTACCATCCCATATCACTATTACATCATCGATGTAACGCCCATAGTACACCAAATGCTGTGCAAACGGGTTCTGCATCCAGATATGGAATTTTTCCCAAAACCCCATGAATAAGTTTGCGTAGCATGGTGCAAAATGCGCGCCCATCGCAGTGCCTGAAATCTGTCTATAGTGTTTTCCCTGGAACTCGAAATAATTCCTTTCCAGTGCAAACTTTGTATACATACACACAATTTTTAAACATAACTGTACTACTCTAGGGAAGTGATCATAATTTTGTTTGCACACTGATTGCTTATAACAGTGAACATCACTGGTATAAGCAATAATTTTTATGAGTGCCATCCATTTATTGTGTACTATTGTAAGAGCTACGACTGGCCACAGCTATCACATGGTACAGATGCACTCTGTACTGAATTCCTTTGTTAAAAGAGGACAGGGAGAGTGTCCACGTGCCCTACGAAAGTTATAGATGGGAAGGTCGCAGAAGAAGCTAACAACCCTTTGGGAGATCCGTCCATGAGAACAAATAGAGTCTGACTTCCTTAAAGAGACAGTAGCTGCCAGGTACAGCCTAATTGCCCGAGCCACATCCAAGACATTCAAGGCAATTTCCTTCAGATGTTTAGGCCTGGGACACAGGGAAGGCAACACAATGCCTTCATTCAAAAGACAGTATGAGACCACCTTAGGAAGGAATGAGGGACAGAGGCAAAGCACCACCTTATCCTTGAATTACCATAAGGTGAATGACAGGACTGACAGCGTTATCCTGTCACCCTGCATGCAGAGGTGATAGCCTCCAAGGTGGTCACCTTCTGGGGCAGTGTAAGCAGGGAATCCTCCTGAATATTTTCAAAGAGAAGCTTCAGTAGAGCTGAAAGCAACACATTAGGATTCCAGGGCGGCAACAGAGACCCTGAAGAAAAGGTACTCACCAGGGATTGTGTGGCCAAAGGTCTTTGCAAGATATTGGGTGGGGGGAAGATGACCGCCAAAACCCGATACCTGGCCCTTGATGGTACGCAAGGCCAAATTCTGTTCAAACCCCTGTTGAAGGTAAATTAAGATCCGATCCACAGAGAAGGAGCGAGGATGAACCCCAAGAGACTCGCACCACGTAACGTACGTCTTCCACGTACGATAGTAGATCTTCCTAGAGGTAGATTTCCTAGCTTTTAACAGCATAGGAATCACTGAATCAAACAAACCTCCATCCTTCAGCACCTGGCGTTAACAGCCAAGCCGGTAAAGCCAGCGACTGTAAAGCAGGATGGAAGATTGGTCCTTGGCACAGCAGATCCTCCCAGAGAGGAAGTCCCCAAGGAGCATCGGCGACCAGCTGTACCAGATCGGCATACCAAGACCGGCAAGGCCAGTCAAGAGCCACTAGAATGACCGGAATCCCTTATGCCTGAATCCTGCACAGGAGTTGTGGCAGGAGTTTGAGAGGGCTGAACAAATCAGTTAGCCAACCTTAGAAAGCCGGCTACTTACCGAGCTGACAGGACACTTCTTGTGCCCCCTTGGTGATTGACAGACTACAGCCATGGCATTGTCTGAATTAATTTGTACTGGACACCCCTGAAGACGACACAAATGCACCAGAAAAGTCTGATCGCTCAGAGTTCCAGTACACTAATCGGCAGTCTGGCCTCTGCCAGAGTACAGACCCCCTGAACACGTCTATTCTGATGACGCCTCCCATGGAAACAACTGTCCAGTACAGGGGAGAAGGATTTTCCCTGTCAGAGCTGGAGAGCGAAGCTACCTCTAGAGACAGTGGATCCTTATTCCATTTCACCAGAAGCTCTTTAGCAGAGATCTTGTGTGGAACTGCACAAACAGACCACCTGGAGGGTGGTCACCATAAGGCCCAGTATAAGCATTCAAGTCCGGAGGGATGACTGTCTGCTGAACAGCAGCAGCTGAATTCCCTCCGGTAATGCCTAGAGATTTTTCCAAGGAAAAAACACTCTGGGCCTGACTCTGGACTCGGCCCCAGCCAGATAGTCCAGTTTTTTTAGACAGAACCAATGCAGACACCTGAATGTTTAAGATCCAACCAAACTCCCTCAGAGTTCAGAGAGCAATCTCCAGTAGTCCATCAGAGCAGTCGGAGACTTCACTCGCAGAAGATCGTCCAGGTACCCCAGTACCGCGAACCCCCACTGACTCAAACAATGCCAGCACTGGGGCCAACACTCCTGTGAAGACCCGAGGTGTGGAACTAAGACCAAAGGTCAGCGCCACAAACTGATAATGCTCCTCGTCCACGGCAAAACGGAGAAAGCAATGGCGACCAGCACATATTAGAATATGCAGGTAGGCGTCCTTGATGTTGATAAAAGCGATAATAAATCCCCCTGATGTAGGGATTCCACTACCATGTGAATGGACTCCATGCTGAACTTCTGTACTCACACAAAGCAGCTTAGTGCCTTGAGGTCCAGAATTGGATGTACCTTGCCTTGCTTCTTGGGAACTGTAAAGAGATTTGAGTAAAAAAACCTTGAAAATGTTCCGAAGTCGGAATGATCATCCCTTAAAGTAACAAGTCTTGCACTGCCCCAAAGAGAACCAGTAACCAATCTGGAAATCTGGAGACAAGGGCAGGTTGGAAGGGGAAAAAAAAAAAAACCTTTCCGGAGGACAAGACCGAACTCGATCTCGTAGCCTGACTGGATAACTTTGTGGACCCACTTGTCCTGTAGCAGGGAGGGCCATGGATCCAGAAATCAGCTAAGACATCCCCCCACCCAGATACAGGTGAGGGCACCCTTTCATGCAGAGGGATGCCTTGTCCACAGGTCTGGAAAAGCCCGCTCGTGGCTTCTTAGACCAGGTCGTCTTGAGCTCTTGTCTTGAGATCCTGAGAGACAAAGAGGCTGCTTAGGAGCCAAGGAGAATGGCCCACGTCTACAACGCCCTTGGTAGCCTGCAGAAGAGTACCCTCCCCCCCACCCGTGAGACTCTTCCAAGGAAGTTCCGAACAGGCGATCACCTAAGGCCTTCTTAGAAGTCTAGTCTGCAGACCAGCATTTCAGCCAGACAATACGCCAAAGGACCACTGCTGACACAGACAGTCTAGAAATCAAAGGAGCCGCATCCAAAGAGGCATCACAAACTGTAGCCCCTGGACCAACCTGTCCGCCAGCTCCGCAAAGACAGGGGGAAGCTATTCTCCCTTTAGGTCCCAGCATAAAAGCTTAGCCCACTGGGTCAGAGTTTGACACCAGGGCAATAGTATTTACCGGCCTAATTGCTGAACCAGCCACATCGCACATACGGCAGGCCAGAGCATCTGCTCTCCTATTAGCTGGACCTGTAAAGGTCAGGGACTCCTCAACTGGGAGGAAGGTCACTCAATTCGACCTGGAAACCGGCGAGTCCACTACAGGTGGGACCGTCCACCATTTACGCAGTAAATCCTCATAAGGATACCGCAAACAAAAAACGCTTAGCAACCACTGTGTTTTGGACAACCCCACTGTTTTGTGACAATGTTGTCAAGGTAAGTAGAAAGAGGAACACCCTCGCCGCTTTGGAGGGCCTGTGGGTGCCAAAAGGAACTAGCACCTTCGATGCGGCATTAGCCGCAGCCTCAATTTTTACAGTTTGACGCACTGACGCAAACAGTGCATCCACCAGTGCCTATTTAAGCGCCGCTAGAGGAGCAGACTAATCATCCGCACTATCTGAGCACTCTGTGCGTGGAAGCAGATCCAATAGGTTCGCTATATACTGAGCTCACCCCGAAAACATATCGGGGGAAGCCACCGACTGCAATCCCCCAAAGGGGACGCCAGCCAAGGGTCCACAAATGGACATCGCAAAAAAACAAGGGGTCGCCCTCCATAGAGGACATAGCCCCCTTCAAAGGGGGCCGTCCTCTGTGGCACAGACGTGCAGGCAGGGTACCATCTCTAAAACAAGGCAGGTGCCCCACATGATAACGGGGGCAAGAAATAAAAAAATTAAGCGCCCCCACAGCGCCACCCGTTCCAAGGGAGGTGCCAAGCTGACCATATGGCCCAGCAGGCTGCAAGCCGCGGCCTAAATTTTTGAGGGGGCCTCAATTGCGCTGATCCTCAGCCCTGCAGATGCCCAAAGGAAGAGTGGGTGCTTCAGCTACATGCACTGGGGCTGGCCCCCCAACGGCGGCACGCGACACAGTCGCATGGCCTAGTAAGCCATGGCCTACATTTTTTGAGGGCGCCTGGCCACAAGCCCCAGTGGTCAGCAACTCCAACCAGCCCTCCTAATGCTGGCCATACATGATACAATTTTCTGTACAAATTTCTTGAAATTTACCTTCAACTATGTAGTACAAAGGCCTGGCTAACTGGATACAAGTGAAAGTGCTGTTTAGCTTTGACCTCATTATGTGGTTTGTGGTAAATCTAACAGAAAATTGTACAACAAAAGTTGAACATGTATGGCCAGCTTAAGAGTATGTGGCAACAGCCAGCTCAAAACCTCACCCAGGGAGGAGGGGGGACGAAAGACTCAACGTGACAACATTTTAGAGGGGCTGGGGGAAAGGGAGGTGAACCTGGGGGTCCGACCATCCCAGGGAGGGGCCCACATCCACTCCATAACCCTCCAGGATTAGTGGAGGGACAGCTACTTGCCACACCAGGAACAGGGTGGGCACTGCTCCGTGAAAGGACACCACTCCCATCATAATGTGGGTACTGTCGGCCAGAAAGGAAATGCTGTGACTCAGGCCAAAGCCAGTCCGTGTGCGTCCTCACGAGACATTTAACTCGCAGGCCAGCCCCCCGTCTAGTGCAGCTATAGCCGGGAGCTGCAGCCTGCATGTGCTCACCGGCCGGACCCTAAAGATCTAGATTATCCAGTTCATCACCTAGTCCGGCACTTGATTGTAGTTCTCACAGGAACAAAGTTCTAAAAATAGGAAAAAAAATTCCATTTTAAATTTAAAAAATGCCAAGACCAAAGATCCCAGCAAGTAACTAGGTCCTTACTCCTGACTAGGCAGAAAAAAAATAAATAAATTAAAGTTACTTACTGGTAACGTCTTTTCCAGTAGTCTTTCAGGACAGGCACTTCTGAGAGAACCTGGCTCCTCCCTTCTTAGGAAACACCGCCCCAATTTATTGGATTTAAGCCTCCCTCCAGCTGGCTGCCTCAGTTCTTCAAGAGTACCTCCGGCCACTGGGGAGACACAAAGATATATCATACTAACCTCCATCCTCTGATCATCTTATATTCAGACCTTCTTCGGGTGGGTATTAGTGCTGTCCTGAAAGACTACTGGAAAAGACGTTACCAGTAAGTAACTTTAATTTTCCCTTATCGTCTTTCAGGACAGGCACTTCTGAGAGGATAAGAGAGTACTTACTTTCAGGGTGGGACTACCGCTTGCAGGACTTTTCACCCAAAAGCCTGATCTTTAGCGGATAGCAGGTCCAGTCTATAGTGTTTGGAAAAAGTTGTGTAGCTGGACCAAGTTGCTGCCCGACAGATCTGCTCCGGGGTAGCACCAGCTCTTTCCGCCTGAGAAGCCGCCATTGCTCTTGTAGAGTGCGCCTTAATACCCATAGGGACCTCCTTACCGGAAAGCCTATAAGCATCACTGATGATTAATCTAAGCCATCTGGCTATTGAACGTCTGGACGCTTTAGTACCCTTCTTTGAACTATTAAATAAAACAAAAAGAGAGTCTGACTTCCTGAACTCCTTCGTGATGTTTAGGTATTGCAGAATGCATCTTCTGACATCTAAACTATGAAAACTAATTTCCTGTTCCCTCACAGGCTCTGAACAAAACGTCGGTAGCACTATCTCCTGGTCTCTATGGAACCTTGAGACTACCTTGGGTAGAAACGCTGGATCGGTTTTAAAGATAACCCGATCTGCAAAAATTTGTAAAAAAGGTGCTTTAACCGAAAGGGCCTCTAGCTCACTAACCCGCCTGGCGGTCGTGATTGCCACTAAAAAAACTGTCTTGAGGGTTAAATTTCTCACCGAACAAGACTCCAATGGCTCAAATGGCTCTTTAATGAGAGCCTGCAAAACTAAAGACAAATCCCACATTGGAAATGGGAGATTTCCTGTTGGTCTTTGCCTATTCAGGGCTTTGAAAAAACGGATCACCCAGGGATCTTTTGCTAAAGGTATTTCCAGGAATACGCTAATGGCTGAAATTTGGCCTTTTAGGGTGCTGATGGCTAACCCCTTGTTTGCCCCCTCTTGTAGGAACTCGAGTACTGATACTGTACTTCCTGCGTCTAAAGAGCTTGCTTTGCACCAGTTTCTAAAAAACTTCCAAGTTTTTAGGTAGATGCTCTGTGTCTCTTTCTTCCTGCTTCCTAGCAGAGTCTGCACCAGTTGGCCCGAGAAACCCTTGCTCTTTAACAGTTCTTCTTCAGTAGCCAAGCTGCAAGGTTCCAATGTTGTGTCTGAGGACAGAGTACTGGGCCCTGGGAGAGGAGATCTTCTCTCACTGGTAGCAACCAGGGGGGCTCTACCGCTAAGTGATTTAGGGTCGAGAACCACGGTCTCCTCGGCCAATGTGGTGCTATAAGTATTAGCGTCGTACTTTCCTCCTGAAACTTCCTCAAGACCGCTGGTATTAGCACTGGTGGGGGGGAAGGCATAGGATTTGGGGAACACCCAGGGTTGAGCTAGAGCATCCACCCCTAGAGCTCCGTCCCATCTGCTCAGGGAAAAATATTGAGGTGTCTTTGTGTTCTGCCGTGAGGCAAACAGGTCGATGTTTGGCATTCCCCATCTCTGGGTAATTCCATTGAACACCTCCTGATTTAACGTCCAGTCTCCTTCTCTTACCGTCTTTCTGCTGAGAAAGTCGGCTAGTTGATTTAACTCTCCCTTGAGATGAACTGCCGAAAGAGAGAGAACTTGGACCTCGGCCCATTGCAAGATCTTCTTTGCCAGACCCCATAGGAGATTGCTTCTGGTTCCCCCCTGTCGGTTTAGATATGCCACCACTGTGGCATTGTCTGACCGTACCTGAATTCGGTGTCCCTGCAAGTCCTCCTGGAAGGCTCTGAGGGCTAACTCTACCGCCCTCAATTCCCTCCAATTGGAGGATTGTTTTGCTTCCTCCAGTCCCCAGGTCCCCTGGGCTAGCTTGGATCCCAGATGGGCCCCCCAGCCTATGCCGCTTTCATCTGTGGTGATGATGGTGGAGGCTATCTGAACCCAACAGAGGCCTTGTGATAGATTTTCGGCTTTTCTCCACCACCACAGGGATCTTTTCACTGCGGTTGGGATTTGTATGAAGGTATCCAGGGAATCCTGGCTGCGGTCCCACGCTTCCAGGATGAATAGTTGCAGGGGACGAAAGTGCAGGCCTGCCCACTGCACTGCTGGGATGGCTGCTGTTAGTAACCCCAGTATAGACATGGATTGTCTGACTGAGATCGCTTGGTTTGCTTGCAACTGTCCTACTGCCTTGTTTATTTTCTGCTTTTTGTCCGGGGGTAAGAAGATTTTTTGGACCCTGGAGTCTATCTCGTACCCCAAGAACAATATCCTTTGTGTTGGTACTAGGGAGGATTTTTCTAAATTTAGTAGCCAACCAGGGTCTTCCAGAATCCGTGTTGCATCCCGGAGATCCCTGGACAATTGTTCTTGGGAGTGGGCGAACAACAACAGGTCGTCTAGGTACGCGATTACCGACAAACCCTGTAGTCGCATAAATGCCAAGGTCTCTGCCATTACCTTTGTGAATATTCGGGGGGACGAGGAGAGGCCAAAAGGGAGGGCCTGAAATTGCCAGTGCTGAATGTCCTCCCCTGTTTTTACGGCTAGCCTCAGGAACTTTTGGCTTTTCTCTGCAATGGGAATGTGCAGGTATGCATCCTTGAGATCTATCGAGGCCATATAGCACTGTGGGGGAAGGATGGTTCTTATCGAATAGATAGAGTCCATCCTGAACTTCCTGTATCTGATTGAACGATTCAGGGGTTTTAGGTTTAAGATTAACCTGTAACTGCCTGAGGGCTTTGTCACCACAAAGATGTGGGAGTAAAACCCTTCTCCCACTTCCCTTGCTAAAACTCTCCGAATGACGTTTTGTATTTTTAATTCCTTGAGAGAGGAGAGTATGGCCCTGGATTTCTGTTCGCATTTTGGCAGATGGGTGATTAACATTCTGGCAGGAGGGGGGCTTGAGAACTCCAGCTGATAACCCTGTCTTATTATCTGCAGGATAAAGGGGCTGGAGGTGATCTCTTCCCACCGAGGGAGAAAGGTCCCCAGTCTCCCTCCCACAGTGGTGAGGTTGTCATTGAGACTTCTTGGGCTGTTCAGGAGGGCGAAAAATAGCCCCCCTGCGGCCCTTCCCTCTTTGACTCCAGGATCTTTTCTGTCCTTCAGATTTCCTTGGAGCCGAAAAATTTTTCTGGGGATAGGACTTTCTATTGAATCCCGTCTTTTCCCCCTGCTTAATTGGGAAGGATTTCTTTCGGTCTGCCGTGTGATCCAGGACTGTTTCTAATCCTGGACCAAATAAGCGGTCCCCTGTAAATGGGATCCCACACAATTTGGCTTTAGAGCCCCCGTCTCCTTGCCAAGTTTTTAACCAGAGGGCTCTCCTAGCCGAATTGGTTAAGGCCGATGACCTGGCCGTCATGCGCACCGACTCCGCAGAGGCATCCGCTATGTATGCTACTCCCCGTAGTAACATGGGAAATGAGGATAATATGGTCTCCTTACCAGTCTCAGCCTCAATATGTGCCTTTATCTGAGTTAGCCAATACTCCATGTTTCTGGCTACTACCGTAATTGCCATAGCAGGCTTAAGATTTCCTAGAGCTGAGTCCCAGGCTTTCTTCAGGAGTCTGCTCGCTTATCCATGGGATCAGGGAGTGACCCCATATCCTCGAAAGCCAAGTCCGTATGCCTGGAGACTCGCGAAAAGGCTGCGTCCAGTTTAGGTGATTTGTTCCAGACCGCCGAATCATCTTCAGAAAAAGGAAATCTTTTCAGAGCTCCTGAAAAGAAGGGTTTCCTTTCTGGATCCTGCCACTCGCTCTTTATAGTGTCTACTAGGGCTTCGTGTACTGGAAAAACCTTTTTCTTAGGTTTGCCCAGACTCGCGTACATTTGATCATGCAAGGATAATGTTTTCTTCTCTTCCTGGATTCCTAGAGTGGTGTGGATAGCCGCTATCAGGCCTTCCACCTCTTCCAGAGACAGTTTGTATCTAGAGGTTCTTTTGGATTCTCCATCCGACCCCTCTGCCTCAGATTCCCCTGGGGAATTGGGGGGTGTGCTATCGCACTCTTCCCCTTGATGTACAGAACCCGCAGGTACCTCCCCACTTGTAGAGGGTAGTAACTGCGGTGTTGGAGCATTTTCCTGCCGTGCCGACTGGGGGGAACTCTGTGGAAGCTGGGTGTTAGCAAACAATTCCTTAAAGGATTGGAAAGTGCTAGCAAGCTCCTTGACAGAGGTGGCTAAATCTGCGTTTTGACTTTCCGTGTGTTCCTTAACTAAACTCTCCAGACATTCTTTGCATAAGGGTTTAGTCCAAGTTTCCCCCATATTCTCCTTGCAGGAAGGGCATCTCTTCTTGGAAACATGGGCTGGCTTTTTCTCTGAGGCTTTCTGTAATTTTAAATATAAAAGGCATAGTTTAAAATTCACTTCCTAATGCTCCCCAGCCTGCCCCACCAGAGGGTGTTGCTAGGGACAACCATCACCAAGAAGATCCCACAGTGTGACCCTCAGCCTCCCTACTCCCCTTATCTAAGGGAACAGAAAATGGAGCTAGTGGGAGAAGGGAGAACCACCCCAGGCCTCCTTACCTTATGGTGGCTGGTGCTGTTATCTCCCGGAGCGGTAACTGAGGTTTGTGCCTCCGACATGCCTCCTGGAGTGGCTCAGCTTTCTTTTCCTGGCAGCTGTCCCCCAGCTTGCAGGACGCACCAGCCTTTCATATCTGGCACGCTCACCGCCGCGACCCGGAACCGGAAGTCGCGGTTTGCCGCCGGAAGTGCCCGCCCCTACCGGAAGTGACGTCCCCCGTCATCCGGCCTGGCTGCTCCACACCGCCGCAAGCGGGGGGCGGAATGCACCATGGTGGACGCTCTCCCCGAGCGTGGTGAGCGGGCCCCCCAGCCAAGAAACTCCGCTGAGCGAGGCTGTGGTGATAAATGAATTTTCTGTGGCCGACAGGTAAGCGGGTCCCCCCCGGTGCTGTCTTTCTTGGCCGCCTTCTGAGAGTACCTGACTCCCTCTAACTTCAGCCTCCTGGCTTCAGCTAAGGCTCCTCTTGGACGGTGTCTCCCCGCTGGAGGAAACACCAGAACTGAGGCAGCCAGCTGGAGGGAGGCTTAAATCCAATAAATTGGGGCGGTGTTTCCTAAGAAGGGAGGAGCCAGGTTCTCTCAGAAGTGCCTGTCCTGAAAGACGATAAGGGAAAAACTTAATACCTATAGTAGGAAGTGGGAGTATACCCCCTGGGACTGTCCCATAAGTGTAGTCAAGTTTTTTCCTGCCTAGTTTCCTACTCCTGTAATGGCAGCATAACCAATGGTTAATAAGAATCAGAAGCTGTCCCCGTCAATGAACGAAAGAGAAATCCCATTTTCTTTCGTTCATTAACGGAGACACAGCTGATATTCATACAAATTGGGACGTACCAAAGCAGTGTTAAACATGGGGGGTGGGAACAACAGAATTCCCAAGGCTAAACATTAGCCAACCAGGCAACAGGAGCTTAACCAAACTGGAGCCCACCTAAAAATAAAAAAACACACCCTCAAAGAGAAACAGGTCCTCTAAAAAGCAGCCTGCAAAACCTTGTGGCCAAAAGAAGCATCCGCAGATGTCAACACATCCACTTTATAAAACTTTGTAAAAGTGTGCACTGATGACCAGGTGGCCGCCTTGCAAACCGGATGCCTGATGACGGAACTCCCCGGAGGCACCAAGCACCCTAGTAGAGTGCGCCTTGACAGGGAAAGGAGAAACTTGACCCCTAATTGAATAGGCCTGAACCACCACCTGATCGATCTGGAAATAGTCACAGAGGAAGCAGACAACTCTTTTTGAGGTCCATCCGTGAGCACAAAGTCTGACTTCCTGAAAAACTCCGTAGCTGCCAGGTACACCCTAATTGCCCGGACCACATTTAAGGCATGCAAGGCACTTTCCTTTGGATGTTTAGGCCTGGGACACAGGGAAGGCAACACATTGTCTTCATTGAAATAAAAATCTGAGACAACCTTTGGAAGGAATGACGGACAGGGGGGTGAAGAACCACCTACCTTATCCCTCTGAATAACCAAGTTAAGGTGAACAACAGGATACCGCTGCTAGTTCCGACACCCTGCGCACAGAGGTGATAGCCACTAAAAAGGCCACCTTCTGTGACAGCGTAAGCAGGGCAATCCCCCGAATATTTTTAAAGGGAGGCTACTGTAGAGCTGAAAGCACCAAATGAAGATCAAAGGCGGCAACAGAGCACGCACTGGAGGAACCAAATGTTGGTAAGCCTGAAAAAACACCAGGGAGTGTGTGGCCAAAGGTTGTTGATCTGACCGCCCCGTGAAGACGTCAGGTGACTCAACGGGTAGGGCGTGGCTTAGGAGTCATCACCGCATCACATTGCTACACTGTATCCAGGCTCCGAGCATACTACACAGAGACCAGGACAGTGGAGAATTTGTTTACATATGCAAATTCCTTGTGTCTAGCAGACACCGGCCCATGTGAGTGTAACTGATTGCATTAACTATTGCTTTACAATTTTACATTATGGTCGGCATTCCTTTCTATGTTTATCTATATGGACCTTCCTGAGCCCTGATCCATCCAGGTGTGTTTTCAAGGAGAAGGTGTCTGGCTGTTTGCTGTGGGAGTTTATAGTCGCTTGTTGGCTGGTTTAGGCTCCATGTACACGGGACGCTGGAAATGGCCGTTTAGGAGCAGTTGGGTGTTTTTTTCAGAAGCCCCTGAACCCATCTACATTTTATCTTATCTGTCCATGTACACCAGGTCGTTTACAGTCATTTGCAGGCAGTTGCGTTCAGGGACTGTTTTTAGAACGCAATTATTTGCGTTCGAACGTGTGTTTCCCGGCGTTTCAAACGCACAAACGCGTCCGAACGCGTCTAAACGCGTCCGAACGCGATGACCCGCGTTTAGCGTTCGCGTTTTTCCATTTTAAAGAGGAATAATTTTTTTGACCTCTAGGAACGCTTCTAAACGCAAACGCTGCTAAACGCCCGCTAAACGCGGGTACAAACGCGACTGAACGGACGTTTCAAACGTCCTAAAAATTCCAGCATTCAAAGGGACTTTTAACAACATCCCGTGTACATGGAGCCTTATAATCTTACCAGCAAAGCTTGTGGCGAGTTTGATCTGTACAAACTATTATAGCACTGTGGGTGAGAATATTCACGTGTGAACACCGTTATCACTTAGTTTGTGATTAAGCAGCACTTTGAACTTTATCACTGGAAGATTTTTTGGATTAGTTTGATGGACTTGTTATTTATAATATTGTTTTTTTTCACTGAATAAAATTTCTATATATCATTTGAGTCATTTTATGGCATTATCTATTTTTCACTAGACAACATATGCATTTTTGATATATCTGTTGATTAATTGTAGTTTTAATTATTTATTTATATGCTTTTTTCAATTGCACTAGCACTTTCTTGTTAAATATATATTGCACTAGCACAATTTAACATTCTAGATTTATCAGGGCATTAATATATTTTTTACATAAATAGACAATACATATTTAAAGCACTGCTGTTGAGGATATATTCGCACAGTTTGCACATGAACTAGGACTTATTGTTTAATTCAATTTTCACATAAAAACAGACATCAGTATTAGTATTTAATATTTAAACCACATTGATTAGACAAACGATGACTAATCTAGGGGAATTGCACTAATTATATACATACTTTTTGTTGGAAGAAGACCACCAAAGTGGACACCTGGTCCTTGATGGTACTCAAGGCCAATTTCTGTTCAACCCCCCTTTGAAGGAAGGTCAATATCCGAGCCACCAAGAAGGAGCGAGCAAGAACCCCCAGGAGACTCGCACCACACAATGTACGTCTTACACGTACAATGGTAGATCTTCCTAGAGGAAGATTTCCTAGCTATCAACAGTGTAGGAATCACTGACTCCGATAAACCCCTAACAAGGCCATGTGGATGCACCTTTATTGATTCACACCATGAGGCGTACGAATTCCACGTACGATGATAAATCTTCCTGGAGGTAAGATTTTCTAGCCTTCAACAGTGTAGGAATCACCGACTCCGATAAGCCCCTATCCTTCAGCACCTGGCGCAACAGCCAGGCCGTCAAAACCAGTGACTGTAAAGCAGGATGGAAGATCAATCCTTGGGACAGCAGATCCTCCCTGAGAGGAAGCTGCCAAGGAACATCGACAACCAGCCGCACCAGATCGGCATACCAAGCCTGACAAGGTCAGCCCTGAGCCACTAAGATAACCGGAATCGCTTCTGCCTCGATCCTGGGTAGAAGTCTGGGCAGAAACTTGAGGAGGGAAGGCGTAAATCAGTCAATACTGACCCCATGGGACCACTAGCGCATATGTGGCGTCTGCCAGAGAATCCCTTGACAGCACCAAACCTCTGCACCTTTCTGTTGAGCAGAGATGCCAACGGATCCACCTCGGGTACCCCATCGGAGACACAGCTGATGAAACCCCTCCAGATAACCACTCCTCATGGTCCAACGCCCGCCGACTGAGGTAATCCGCCTGCCAATTTTCTACCCCGGGAACGTGTACGGCGGAGAGGGCTGGAACGAACCGTTCTGCCCACCTTACAAAGCAGACTACCTCCAGAGCCACCAGGACACTTCTTGTGCCTCCTTGGTGATTGAAATAAGCCACGGCCGTGGCATTGTCTGATTGAGTGCACACTGGACAACCCTGAAGACGATCAGTTCATTAATCCAGACAGACAGTCTGATCGCTTGGAGTTCCAAGACATTGATCAGGAGTCTAGACTCTTCCAGCATCCAGATCCCTGGAACAGAAAACTTGCCGAGGACGCCTCCCCAGCCAGACAGGCTGGCATCCGTGGTGACCGCTGTCCAATACAAGAGGAAGGATTTTTCCAGCCAAAGCGCCGGAGAACAAAGCGGGACGATTTCGTGCCCCGATTCAGTCGGATCAGATTTTCTAGAGTCTTGTCCCATTTGGTCAGAATTTCCCTTTGCAGGGACCTCGTATGTAACTGCAAACGAAACTGCCTCAAAAAGGTAGACACCATCAGGCCCAGCATCAGCATGCAAGTGCGGAGGGATGACCATTTGTAGGACAGCAGGAGGTGAATTGCAGCCTGCAATTTCTGGTGTTTGTCCAGGGGAAGGAGCACTCCGGCTAAGGCAGAGTAAGATAGTCCAGTTTTGTGGAGGGAACCAGAGCAGACTTCTGAAAAATCAGAATTCAGCCCAACTCCCACAAAATTCGTATTGTGATCTCCAGGTTCTCCACCAGAGCAGAGGGAGACTCCGCTCGCAGAAGATTGTCCAAGTAGCCCAGTACCGTGATCCCTGCTGGCGTAGCAAAGCTAGCACCGGTGTGTGAAGGTAGGCATCCTTGATATTCATAGAGGCGAGGCAATCCCCCTGACGCAGGGACGCCACAACCGTTAAAATGGACTCCATTCTGAACTTCTGTACCCGCACAAAGCAGTTTAGTGCCTTGAGATCAAGGATTGGATGCACTTTTCCTTCCTTCCAGGGAACTATGAACAGGTTTGAGTAAAAACCCTGAAAATGTTCCGAGGTCGGAACCGGTAAAAACACCCCTTGAAGGAACAGGTCTTGTACCACCCCAAACAGGCCCTGTAAGCGGTCTGGAGACAGGCGCAAGTTAAAAGAAAAAAAACCTTGCCGGGGACAAGAGCGAAACTCGATCTTGTAGCCTGACCAAATGACTTTGTGGACCCACTTGTCTTGCACCCGGGAAAGTCCACATGTCCGGAAACCAGTGAAGACGTCCCCCCCCCCCCCCCCGGCCCTGATATGAGTGAGGGTACACCTTCATGCTTAAGGAGCCTTGTCCACGGTTCTGAAGAAGCCTGATCTTGGCTTGCCAGATCAGGTTCGCTTGGATCCTCCTGAAGAGGCCCTTTAAAGGCTTTGAGCCCTTGTCAGTCAACCCTAAGGGACAAAAAAACTTACGAACTGAGAAGGAAGGCCCACGTCTACGACAAGGTTCCTTGCCCTTAGTAGCCTGCTGAATTAAAGTATTTATCCCCCCTGTGAGACGTTTAATAATGTCATCCAGGGACACTCTAAACAGGCGATATCCTTGGAAAGAAAGATCAGTCAAGGCCTTTTTTGAAGTCTGATCCGCAGACCAACACTTGAGCTAAAAGACGCACTAAAAGACCACTGCCAAAACAGAGGCGAGCCATCAGGGGAGCCGCATCCATAGAGGCATCACAGATAAACTACAGTCCCTGGACCAGTTGGTCCACCAGCTCGGCAAAGGCAGGGGGGAGCTGTTCCCCCTCCAGGTCACGGCGCAAGAGCTTAGCCCACTGGGTCAGAGCTTGCAACACTAGGGCAATGGTGAATACCAGACTCATTGCCGAACAAGCCAGAATGTACACATATGGCGGGCCACAGCCACCACCTTCCATTCAGCCGAATCCTTAAAGGCCGGGGATTCTTCAACTAGAATCATGGTTTAGTTTAATCTGGAAACCGGAGGTTCCACCACCGGTGGCACAGTCCACTTCTTAAGAAGGGACTCCTTATAGGGGTAATGCCTAGTAAAGCGCTTAGGGTCTCCATGAGGAGGCTTTGGTCGTCCCCACTCTTTAGCGACAAGTCTGTCAAAAATGAAGCTTTGGATGGCTTGTGAGTGCCAAAAAGGCACCTGTGCCTCTGTTGCAGCTTCAGCTGCGTCCTCCATCTTCAGGGTCTCACGCACAGATACAATCAGTGCATCCACCATCGCCTTTCCGTGCACAGTCATCATCCTCGCTATCCGAGGATTCCAGGCACATGGTTGCAGACCCAGCCGGATGACCCACTTCCGCAGGGGTCGAATCAGATCCAGAATCTGATGAGACAGGGGAAGGTGGGGGGGGTGCTTTTTTCTAGCCTGTAGCGCGCAAGCCACCTCCACCCAGGACACAAGGGACTCCAGGACCGCTGTCGATGCATGGATAGATGGTTGGGGGCCGAAGGGCCCCACAGCCTCAAAGAGGGGATGAGGTGGGGAAAGGTGCTCCCAAGACTCCATGAAGTCAACAGGGAGCGATAACAAAAAAGTGTAAAACACTGCTAAGGGACAACACCCACCGCGCTGGCAGCACCACTTGGTCACCAGGCACAAAGCACCAAGCGATACTCAGCAGAGAGGGAGAGGACCCCACCAGAGGCACCACCCAGCAGAGAAGCACCTGCAGCCACCAGGATAATCTGCACTACATGTGCAGCGATGAGGAAGTAAAATGATACAGGAGTCAGTACCAGGGGATGAGGGGCTCCCACCGCCAAAATCGCCACCCACAGGGCTCCACTGTTATGGCTGCCGCCATTTTCAATAGGAAACCACAGCAAAATGGCCACCGGACTACACAAACATGGCCATCGCATATAGAACACAGGCTACATCAAAATGGTGGCACCATAAGGGAAACAGGGACCCAGGATTGGGAGACCAAGGCCTCAAGGACAGATCCAGGCAGAAAGGGGGCCCTGGCAGGAGCCCCCACCTGGTACACCCCCCATGCACAGTTGATCATCCGGTCGCCGCGGCGCACCCCCCCCATCGCCCTGTCCCCACCCTCGGAAAGAGGCCAGACCACCCAAACTGCCCTAGCGTATGTGAAAGAGGGGGGGGCAGGATGAGGGACTCGGCA
This sequence comes from Pelophylax lessonae, assembly GCF_965119305.1. Classification (NCBI taxonomy): domain Eukaryota; kingdom Metazoa; phylum Chordata; class Amphibia; order Anura; family Ranidae; genus Pelophylax; species Pelophylax lessonae. Next base: position 439,433,972 of record NC_138769.1, read on the forward strand.
AAGGAGGGGGATGAGGTGCCTGCGTAAAGGAGGGGAACCTGGGGGTCAAACCGTCCACCCCGAAACCCTCCAGGGGGAGGGGGGGGGGGCACAGCTACTCACAATACCAGGAACCTGGTGAACACCGCTCCAGACAGAACCCCTTTCCATTGAAATGGAGGGGCTGTCGGCCAGGAGGAACGCTACGACTCGGGCAAAGACCCAGTCGCATGCAACCTTGTGAGGTGTTTAAACTCGCAGGCCTGCCCCCGTCCAGTGGGGCTATGTCGCAGCAAACTTGGCATGGAAATTAGGTCTGCACGCGCTCACTGACTAGATTGGGATGACCACTGGATCTAGATTATCTAGCCCGTTGCCCAGTCTGGCAGTTGATTGTAGATCTCACAGAAAAAATTCAGGAGGAAAAAATTTCCTATCTAAAAAATTTAGCCAAGACCAAAGATCCCAGCAAGGAACTAGGTCCGTCAATGAACGAAAGAGAAAGGATGATTTTTTTTTTTTTTTAAGAATTTTTGTACAAAAATCCTATTTTCGGTTTAGTTACTGGAGATGCTCACCAAGATTTCCAGCATTAATGACTAATCAATATCATATAAAGAAACACCAAAGCAATTTTCACTCACTTTATTTACAATACTAACATTTAAAAAATAAGTATGTTCTTACAAGTGCACAAAATTTCTTTACACAAATGTAGATCTAGGTCACATATTTTATGCGGTTTAGATAGAAACAGAACAAGACGGTAATCCTGGAGGAAGAATTGCCTCTTATTTTAACAGGAATTTAGAGAATAAGTGAAAAAAAAACAAAAAAAACAAAGGCCCACTCAAACATGGACAAGCTATATACTCAATCACCGATACTGTACTGATTTGAATTCCCAGTTTAATAGAAAATTCTTTATCTTATTCGGACTCAGAAATAGAGAGCCCCCCCTCCTTTTTTGTAAAAGTGGATCCATCACTTCATTGTTTAGAATGCTTAACAGATTGAAGTATATTTCAATACAATGGATCCAGTAGTGTAAGGTTATCTAAATGGCAGCACAGTAATAACAATAGACCTGCAGACAGCAACAGTAAAACCATGAAGCTGTAAGGAAGGGAGACCAATCTGCATTGATAAATGAGAAGGTTAAAAACAGATGGGGAAAATTTCCATTTGATCTAGAAACTCAACAATGGGTAATAAACATCTCATTTAGGTTTCGGTTTCTGATAACTGTAGATTCTTTTGGCATTCTTCAAACTTTCTCTGAAAAGAATCTGCCAGCTCCTGAGTTTTGAATCTTGCTGCAAATTGCTCAACATTGGGCTCTCCATCTGCAAGGGAAAATAAATTGGGATTAGTCATACAACCTGAAGATCATATTTACAATGACAAGATTTATAATCTCAGCCTGGATATACTGGAGTGCTGATCATGTTCAGTAACTTACATCTATATGTATGGATGGGGTGTGAAGAATGCAAGCCTAAAGCTGTGCAAAGAATTCCAGCAATTTCAGATGCCTGCTTGCTTACACAACAAATTAGACTGCTCAAAAAAATGAAAGGAACACTTTTTAATCAGAGTATAGCATCAAGTCAAGTAAACTCCAGGGATATTGATCTGGTCAGTTAAGTAGCAGAGGGGGTTGTGAATCAGTTTCAGCTGCTTTGGTGTTAATGAAATTACCAGGGGCAATAGATTGGCAACAATGAGACAACCTCCAAGACGAACTGGTTTTACAGGTGGAGGCCAGTGTAATTTTTTTCCCTACTCTTTTCTGTTTTTCACTAGTTTTGCATTTGGCTAGGGTCAGTGTCACTACTGGTAGCATGAGGTGATACCTGGACCCTATTATAGAGGTTGCACAGGCAGTACAACTCAAGAGCATGGAGGAGATTCCAGCAGACAGGCAGCAATTGGCAGGTCTGCCACTGGCACCCTGATGCTTTTCACAGATGAGAGCAGGTTCACCCGGAGCATGTGACGGATGTGAAAGGATCTGGAGAAGCCATGGAGAACATTCTGCCTGTAACATCGCTCAGACGCCCAGACTTCTACAGGCTAGAGAATAGCACTCTTGACTGCTATAAAGTATTGGGATAAAATCCTTGGACCCATTGTCAGAGACATTGCTATGAACCTCTGTACCTTCCTGTTCAGACTAGAGGCCAACAGGTCCACATCGGGAGTCCCCCACCGGGGAGACAGTTAATGAAACCCCTCTGGGTGAAGAGACCATTCTCCCTGATCCAACACCTGCCGACTGAGGTAGTCCGCCTGCCAATTTTCCACCCCTGGAATATACACAGCAGAGAGAGTGGTTACAAAGCGTTCTGTCTACCTTAGAATGCTGGCCACTTCCCGGGCCGATAGGACACTTTTGGTGCCCCCTTGATGAGTGACATATGCCACAGCCGTAGCATTGTCCAGTTGAATCCTTACCGGGTGCCCCTGCAGGCGATCCGTCCATTGGGACAGGCAAAGCCTGATTGCCCAAATTTCCAGGATATTGATCGGCAGACTGGACTCCTCCAAAGTCCAAACCCCCTGAGCACAATCCATGCCGCCCAAGTCACCTCTCCACCCGGACAGGCTGGAATTCGTGCTGACCACCATCCAATACAGGGGGAGAAAGGATTTTCCCTGTCAAAGCACCGGAGAATGGAGCCACCAGATCAGGGACCCCCTCGTACCCGGGCTCAACAGGATCAGATTGCCTGGAGACTGGATTTTTGTTCCATTTGGCAAGAATCTCTCTTTGCAAAGGTCTGGTATGGAACTGAGCAAACAGAACCGCCTGGAGACCATCAGGCCCAGCACTAGTATGCAATGGCCTCCGGTTGGACAACAGGAGCCGAATAGCATCCTGCAACTTCTGGAGTTTCACCTTTGGAAGAACACCCGGGCTGAGGCAGAGTCCAGGATCAGGCCCAGGTAGTCCAGTTTGGTGGACGGGACCAGAGCAGATTTTTGGAAATTCAGTCTCAAATTTGAATGCTTGCAAGGTTCGCACAGAAATGTCCAGATTTACTTTTTAGGCATGCAGAGAATCTGCTCGCAGAAGGAGGGCGCCCATGTACCCCAGTACCGCAATCCCCTTCTGCCATAGCAATGCTAACACCGGGGCTAAAACTTTTGTAAACACCCGAGGAGCCAAGGCGAGACCAAAGGGCAACGCCACAAATTGATAGTGCTCCTCGCCCATGGCAAAGCGAAGGAAACGCTGATGCCCAACATACATAAGGTTATGAAGGTAAGCCAGAAAATCCCCTTGATGAAGGGACGCCACTACCGTGCGAATGGTCACCATCCAAAATTTCTGAACCCGCACAAAGCGGTTCAAGGTCTTGAGGTCCAGGATTGGATGAACCTTGCCTTCCTTCCTGGGATCAATAGGTTTGACTAAAACCCCTGAAAGCGCTCCGATTCTGGAACCGGTACAATGACCCCTTGTGAGAACAGATCTTGTACCGCCCCGAGAAGACCTCGCAGGCGAATCGGGGACAAACGCAGGTTGGAAGTGAATAACCTTGCCGGAGGCAAAGACCGAAACTTGATCTTGTTAACTAGATTGAATCAATTTGTGGACCCACTTGTCTTTAATCAAGGAGGTCCACGGATCCGGAAAGAAGCGAAGACGTCCCCCCACCCCAGATACGGGTGAGGGCGTCCCTTCAGGCAGAAGTAAGCTTGTCTGCAGGTCCTGAGGAACTCGCTCTCGGCTTACCAGGCCAGGGCTTCTTGAAACCTCCTGCGTGGTTTCGGGCGGATTTTGATCTTGTCCTGAGATCCCGAGAGACGAAAGGGCCGCTTTTGGGCCGGGAAGAAAGGGCCAGGTTTGCGACGAGACTCTTTGCTCTTGGTAGTCTGCCGAAGCAGAGTACTCTTACCTCCTGTAAGACCCTTAATGATCTCCTCCATGGAACCTCCAAACAGGCGATCTACAAAGGTTAGATCAGTCAGTGCCTTCTTGGAAGCTTGGTCTCCAGACCAATATTTCAGCCATTTCATGCGGCGAAGGGTCACAGCCGTCACAGACACCCTGCAGGCTAAGGGGGCCGCATCCAGAGAGGCATCGCAGATATACTGTAACCCCTGGACCAACTGGTCCACCAGGTCAGGAGGCGGCTGTCCCCCTTCCAAGTCCTGGCGCAGAAGCTTTGTCCATTCCGTTAAGGTCTGGGAAACCAAGGTTATGGCAAACACTGCCCTCAGAATGGAACCAGCCATGGTAAAAAGGTATCAAACCAGGGATTCAGCTCCCTTGTCAAAAGGGTCTTTAAAGGACGGAGAGTCCTCCACCGGGAGAAGGGTGGCTTTATTTAACCCAGAAACCCAAGAGTCACAGTTTAACAGGGAATCTTCAAAAGGATTCCTTCTAACAAAACGCTTAGGTACCCCAACGCATTTTGGGGAACCCCACTGACTTGCAACAATGTTGAAATAGGCAGGAAAGGAAAAATACCTTTGTCACCTTTGATGCTCTGCAGGTACCAAAAGGTACTGATGCAATCAACGCAGCAGTAGCTGTGTTCTCAAATTGTAAAATTTCCCGCACTGATACAATCAGTGCATCCTCTAGCGCCTTTTCATGCGCGGCTGTAGTGGAAGAGGAATCATCCTCACTATCGGAGCGCTCAGTCCCAGTAGGGTGACTCGCGTCCGTGTTGGCCAAATCAACCTAAGAATCGGAGGAGACAAAGGATGCAAGTGAAGGCGGGGGCTTTTTGCTCGTCCTATTTTGGAGGACCATATCTACCATGGACCCTTGTGACTGCAGGACCGCCTTCATTGCAGACAAAGTGGACTGGGACCCAGAGCCCCGCAGTCTCAGAGGGGGTCAGATGGTGACACGTGCTCCAGGGACTCATGGGTTAACATGGGAACTGCCAAAAGGAAATGGAAAAAATTGCTGTTAAAATTCCCCCCGCTGCTGCACCAGCGGCACCACAGGTCCCAGCGCACCAAGGTACCGCTATAGCTGAAAGAGGGAGCCGTTTTGCACCCACAGGAACTCCCCACCATCTACTCAGGCACAGAGAATGCCAAGCTGCAAATCGTGTGGCGATCAGAGAGAAGGAGAAAGTACAGGAACTGACACTAGGGGCTCACCGCCGATTCACTGCTCCATAGGCTTCAAAAACATAATATCAATGGGAAACTCTACAAGAAAATGGCCTGTCGGACTACACAAACATGGCCGCCCCCTTGGACTGCCCTATGGGCATAGTCAAACTTTTTTCCACCTAGTGTCCTACTCCTGTAGGGGGCAGCATAAACCCAAGGGTCAAGAAGGTATGGAGCTGTGTACGTCAATGCACGAAAGAAAACTGGTTTTCAAATTTTTTTACAAATAAATCTGAAAAGTGTCGTGCATTTGTATTCAGCCCCCTTTACTCTGATACCCCTCACTAAAATCTAGTGGAACCAATTGCCTTCAGAGGTCCCTTAATTAGTAAATAGAGTCCACCTGTGTGAAATTAAATCTCAGTATAAATACAGCTGTTCTGTGAAGCCCTCAGAGGTTTATTAGAGAACCTTAGTGAACAAACAGCATCATAAAGGGCAAGGAACACACCAGACAGGTCAGGGATACAGTTGTGGAGAGGTTTAGAGCAGGGTTAGGTTTTAAAAATAAAAACATATCCCAAGCTTTGAACATCTCATGGAGCACTGTTCAATCATTTATCCGAAAATAGAAAGCATATGGCACAACTGCAAACCTACCAAGACATGGCTGTCCACCTAAACGGACAGGCCGGGCAAGGAGAGCAATAATCAGAGAAGCAGCCAAGAGGCCCATGGTAACTCTGGAGGAGCTGCAGAGATCCGCAGCTAAGGTGGGAGAATCTTTCATCAGGACATTAGTCATGGACTCCACAAATCTGGCCTTTATGGAAGAGTGGCAAGAAAAAAGCCATTGTTGAAATAAAGCCATAAGAAATCCCACACAGAAAACATGGGGACACAATACACGTGGAAGAAGGTGCTCCGGTCACAGTAGACCAAAAATGAGCTTTTTGGTCAAAAAGCAAAGCGCTGTGTGGCAGAAAACAGTGCACATCATCCCCACCATGAAACATGATCGTGACAGCATCACGTTGTGAGGATGCTTTTCCTCAGCAGGGACTGGAAAGCTGGTCAGAGTTAATAGGAAGATGGATGAGCCAAAAATAGGGCAATCTTAGAAGAAAACCGATTAGTCTGCAAAAGACTTGAGACTGGGCGGAGGTTCACCTTCCAGCAGGACAATGACCCTAAACATACAGCCAGAGCTACAATGGAATGGTTTAGATCAAAGCATACAGTGCCTTGAAAAAGTATTCACACCCCTTGAAATGTTTCACATTTTGTCATGTTACAACCAAAAACGTAAATGTATTTTATTGGGAGTTCATGTTATAAACCAACAAAAAGTGGCACATAATTGTGAAGTGGAAGGAAAATGATAAATGGTTTTCAAAATTTTATACAAATAAATATGTGAAAAGTGTGGTGTGCATTTGTATTCAGCCCCCCTGAGTCAATACTTTGTAGAACCACCTTTCGCTGCAATTACAGCTGCAAGTTTTTTGGGTATGTCTCAACCAGCTTTGCACATCTAGAGTGACATGGTTACCCATTCTTCTTTGCAAAATAGCTCAAGCTTTGTAAAACTGGACGGAGAGCAATTAGGAACAGCAATTTTCATGTCTTGCCACAGATTTTTAAATTGGATTTAGATCTGGACTTTGACTTGGCAATTCTAACACATGAATAAGCTTTGATCTAGACCATTCCATTGTATCTCTGGCTGTATGTTTAGGGTTGTTGTCCTGCTGGAAGGTGAACCTCCAACCCAGTCTCAAGTCTTTTGCAGACTAACAATTTTTCTTCTAAGATTGCCCTGTATTTGGCTCCATTCATCTTCCAATCAACTCTGACCACCTTCCCTGTCCCTTCTGAAGAAAAGCATCCCCACAACATGATGCTCCCACCACCATGTTTGTGTGTACAGGGTGATGTGCAGTGTTAGTTTTCTGCCACACAGCGTTTTGCTTTTAGGGCAAAAAGTTAAATATTGGACTCACCTGACCAGAGCACCTTCTTCCACTTGTTTCCTGTGTCCCCCACATGGCTTCTCGCAAACTACAAACAGGACTTCCTATGGCTTTCTTTCAACAACGGCTTTCTTCTTGACACTCTTCCATAAAGGCCAGATTTGTGGAGTGCACGACTAATAGTTGGCCTGTGGACAGATTATCCCACCTGAGCTGTGGATCTCTGCAGCTCCTCAGAGTTACTTACCATGGGCCTCTTGGCTGCTTCTCTGATTAAAGCTCTTCTTGCCTTGCCTGTCAGTTTAGATGGATGGCCATATCTTAGTAGATTTGCAGTTGTGCCATACTCTTTACATTTTCGGACAATGGATTGAGCAGTGCTCAGTGAGATCTTGAATGCTTGGGATATTTTTTAGAATCGAACCCTGCTTTAAACTTCTTCACAACTTTTAAACTAGGTGATGGGGGGAGGGTACAGATGTAGAATTATCCAGCGGGGAGAAAGGTTATGAGGGCACAAATGGGGACATTAGCTGTAGGGTGTTCAGAGTTCCTAAATCCAAGGTGGGTATGGGGAAAAAAATCACAAGAGCAGCCTAAAAACAAAAGGAAATGAGGATATGGTATGCATCCGGTCAAAATTACGAGGTTTGTATACCAATGCCAGAAGCCTGGTCAACAAGATGGGAGAGCTGGAGCTGCTGATGTATGAGGAGGACTTAGATTTTGTGAGGATTACAGAGACTTGGTTCGACAGCTCTCATGAGTGGATGGCGACCAGAGGTATTTCCTTTATCGCAGAGATAGAGAAGGTAAAAAAGGGGGAAGGGGTATGTCTGTATATTAAGAACAGTGTACAGGTAAATATGAGGGATGATAAGAATGGAGCTATGGACGAGGCAGAATCCCTATGGGTAGAACTTCAAAGGGAAGGCACTATGGGGAAAGTAATATTGGGCGTATGCTATAGGCCCCCCAACCAGAGGGAGGAGGGGGAGGCGGTCCTCCTTTCACAGATTGGATTGGCAGCAAAGATGAGAAATATAATGGGGGACTTTAATTATCCAGATATAGACTGGGCAGAAGGAATCGCGCATTCAGCCAAGGCTCAGCAGTTCCTAAATGTTTTGCAGGACAATTTTATGGGTCAGATGGTGAACACACCGACAAGGAACAATGCGGTACTTGACCTACCAACATACAGACCTGCTCACGGATATAGAAATATTGGGCAACTTAGGAAACCGTGACCATAGGTCAATTTGTTTCAGTATTAATCATAGTAATAGGAAACACAAGGGTAATATAAGGACACTATTTCAAAAGAGCCAATTTCCTAAAACTGCGCTCTTTGCTAGAAAATATCAAATAGGATAGAACCCTGGGAAAAAAGGACACAGAGGAAAAATGGGAGTGCTTCAAGAGCATACTAAACAAAGGGATTGGCCAGTGCATTCCAAGAGGAAATAAATTTAAAAGAGCAAAACTAAACCCTGGGTGGCTAAGCTCCAACATAAAAATGCAAATTAATACTAACGAAAAGGCCTTCAAAAAATACAAGGCTGAGGGGTCATTGGCAGCATTCAAGCATTACAAAGAGTGTAAAAAGAAATGTAGAGACGAAATCAAGGCGGCTAAAATAGAACACGAGAGACATAGCAGAAGAGAGTAAAAAAACCCCCCAAGAAATAATTTAAAGTATATAAATAGTATGAAAGCGAGGCCAGAACACATTGGCCCCATAATAGACGCCAAAGGAAATCTGGCCACAGAGGACAGAGAGAAGGCGAAAGTGTTAAATAATTTCTTCTCTTCAGTCTTCACAAAAGAATTGGGGGGCTACACTAACCCAGCTTGTAATGCTAAACTAAATAATATACCTCAGGAAGTACCCCCATGGCTAACAGAGGATAGAGTTAGAACTAAACTAGAGAAACTTGACATAAGTAAAATCACAGTGACCGGATGGCTTGCACCCGAGGGTTCTTAAAGCGGAGTTCCGGCCTCAGGGGTCAAATTTAGCTAAAAATACCCCTGGGACAGTCGGGGCTAGTACATTCCATAATGTTTAGCCTCTGAACTGTCCCAGGTCGCACTTACCTGTAAGAAGAAATACTTACCTTGAAAAGTTCTTCTCCAGCGCTGCCATCTCAGGTGTGGGCAGCTGAAGCCAGCGCGTCCTCTTCTGCGGCCTCTTCGGTGACGTCAGATTCCCACAATGCACTGCACCGGCCCCGCTCCTCACTTCCAGTGCAGGCGCGGCATCCCTGCACAGCTTCTGGGCATTGACTCCTGGGAGCGATGACGTTCAGTTCCCAGGAGTCATCGCAAGCCGCAAGTGACGGCGCGGGCCGCGGCCGCAGAGGGAGGAAGTGGAAGGAAGGTTAGTATATTTTCTTCAATATCAAGGTAAGTGACCAAAAAAAAAAAAAAATTGGGAGCACCCATTTCTTTTTCAGGTGGCCCTCAGCAAGCGGATGGCCCAAAATCGTATTTTTTTTTTTTAGATTTTGAGGCCGGAACATCCGCTTTAAAGAGCTCAGCCAGGTGATTGCCAGACCATTCTTCTTGATCTTTAAGGATAGTCTACAGACGGGTATGGTGCCAGCTGATTTGAAAAAAGCCAACGTGGCACCAATATTTAAAAAAGGGCCGAGATATATCCCGGGTAACTATAGGCCGGTCAGTCTAACATTAGTAGTCCGCAAGATTTTGGAGGGGATGTTAAGGGACTACATACAAGACTTTAGTAATGAAAACGGTATTAGTAGTAATCAGCATGGTTTCATGAAAAATCGTTCTTGCCAGACCAATCTATTAATCTTCTACGATGAAGTGAGCTGCCATCTAGATAAAGGGAAGCCTGCGGATGTGGTGTATCTGGACTTTGCAAAGGCATTTGACCAGCTTCCCCACATACACTTACTGTACAAACTAAGGTACGTAGGTATGGACCATATGGTGAGTATGTGGATAGAGAACTGGCTACAGGGGAGAGTCCAGAGGGTGGTGATAAATGGGGAGTACTCGATTGGGCGGGTGTGGAAAGTGGGGTTCCTCAAGGTTCTGTCCTGGGGCAAATCCTGTTTAATTTATTCATAAATGATCTAGAGGAAGGGATATCTAGCACAATCTCTGTATTTGCGGATGATACTAAACTTAAGCATGCCATGATCTTCTATGCAGGATGTGGAAACCTTACAAGCGGACCTGAACAAAATAATGGGGTGGGCAACTACATGACAGATGAGGTTTAATGTTGAAAAATGTAAAGTAATGCACTTGGGCGTCAGAAACACGAAAGCAAGCTACTTACTAGGGGGGAATTCTCTGGGTGAATCCAAGATGGAAAAGGACCTAGGGGTACTAGTGGACAACAGGCTTGACAGTGGCATGCAATGCCAAGCCGCTGCAAGCAAAGCCAACAAAACACTGGGATGTATAAAAAAGGGGATTCACGCCAGAAATAAAGGAATTATTATCCCACTCTACAAGACACTGGTCCATCCACATCTGGAGTATGCTGTCCAGTTCTGGGCACCGGTCCTCAGAAAGGATGTGCTCTCTGGAAAAAAAAACCCCTTGAGGGCGGATATGATATCAATGTATAAATACTGTACTGGTGATGACCCTAGCATAAGGAACAAACTTTTCAGAGAAAGGGAATACAATAAGACACGTGGCCACTCACTAAAAAATAGAGGAAAAACAGTTTAACCTTAAAATACGTAAGGGGTTCTTCACTGTCAGAGCAGGAAGGATGTGGAATTCTCTTCCACAAGCAGTCGTATCAGCAGGGAGCATCGATAGTTTCAAAAAACTATTAGATTGGCACCTTAAAGACCACAACATACAGGGGTATACAATATGCGGTTAACAGCACACACACATAGGTTAAACTGGATGGACTGATGTCTTTTTTCAACCTCACAAACTATGTAACTTTATCCCTGACTTGTCTAGTGTGTTCTTTGGCCTTCAGGATGCTGTTTGTACACTAAGGTTCTCAAACATCGGAGGACTTCATAGAACAGCTGTATTTATACCAAGATTAAATTAAACACAGGTGGACTATTTACTAATTAGGTAACTTCTGAAGGCAATTGGTTCCACTAGATAGAGGTCTCAGAGTAAAGGGGGCTGAATACAAATACACGCCACACTTTTCAGATATTTGTAAAAAAGTTTGAAAGCCATTTATCATTTTCCTTCCACTTTACAATTATGTGCCACTATGTTCTGGTCTATCACATAAAATCCCAACAACATACATTTAGGTTTTTGGTTGTAACATGACAAAATGTGGAACATTAAAGGGTATGAACATTTTCTCAAGGCACTGTAGGTCTACCCAAGAGGGGCAGACCTCTAAAGGAGACCACTGCTTCCACACAAACCAAGGGGCCACTCTGCAGCTGCTGATAGGGGACATTTTTCTATTCAAGCTGTGGCTGTTTTAGAAAGAAAATGAACAGTAAGACCATGAACAACTTTTGTTTTGATGCACCTGGAATTCATTTAGTGGATTTAAACTGAATGCTGAATTAGGCTTTAGGCCCCTTTCACACTTGTGCAACCTAAAAGTTGCACGATTTTGCCTGGACTTAAAGCAATGCCTATGGATCTTAAAATGCAAAGTCGGACCAAAGTAGTGCAGGGACTACTTTGAGGTCATTGCAAATTGAAGTCACACAGATATGAATGGTACGCATTGGAAATCATTGAGTACGACTTGTCATGCGACTTTGCAGCCTCAAATCACAGGACAAGTCGCACATGTGTGGAAGGGGCCTCAATGAAAAATTGGGTTCTGTGTCCTGTAAACCATCAGTAACTTTGTCTGGAAAAAAAAGTGTGGTCTGACCTTCTAATATGATAAATGCAGCACCTAGCAGGCACTTGGGATCAATCTTTTCATCCAAGATTTACACATTTTCCTAACTAAGCCTTAGATTTAAAAAACAGGGTGAATTCTTCAGGGAAAACCCAGACTGTAGAAACTAGCTGCAAAAGGAATTCACATGAACATCTGTTAATGTGATCGAAGCTATAAAACCTGGGAGGCTGAATATGCTAATTGCAGTATCCAGCATAAGAACTTTTAATACAATACAAAAAAATGTATACCGTATATTGCATGTTGGCATTAGCATATTGTACACCCCAATTATGGAAATCCTGGCGCACATAGCAACACTATTAGTTGCCAACATTTAAAGGATACGTAAACCCTACATTTCATATTCCTCATATGTGCCTGCTGTACCATGTACTTGTTTGAAAATGTAACCCCCTAGTGTTCCTGCTAGTCCCTCTGCTTTCTTATTCAAAACTGACCACACTAAGCAGGTGAACACACTATGGTCAGTTCTCTAGCACTGCTGGTAACTCAGGCTACTCTCCTCCAATAATCAGTCTTGTCCTGAAACCCCCCCCCCCCCCACTGGAAAGATCAGTGTGCTGCTGTTTCTCCTCTCCTAGCTTGTATGCAGCTGAGAACAGAGGGAATGTGATCGCTAATAATAAATAAAAGGAGGGGCGGGAAGGGCATCTATAATGCTTTTTTATATCTACACACAAATGTTTTGACTTTCATTTCTATTTTAATCAGAATGGGTTGTCTTACAAGGTGAGGGCTTACAATCACATTGGTCTCCTGACAAATAACTAACGGGAGTACATTTAAAGAGAGACAGCTGGTGCCTTTAAATGGACTGAATGCATGCAACATTTAATGCATTCCACCTATCATCCTTAAACAATTTTGCTAAAAGGAATCTGTGCAAAGAAAACATTGCTTATTTTATTTACCTTACCTGCTGTCTGTGCTGGCACTTTCCACAGTAGGGAAGACAAACCAGCAGCTAAAGAGTTTAAAGAAAACATATACTTCGAGGAGTGTAGAATGTCTGATCCAACTCTGCACTGAAGGGGTTTGATTCACCAACCCCTACATCATCATGGTCTCATGTGATGAGTTGGAGCCAACAGATCAAACCAAAAACCTGACACTCCTAAAAGTGTATAATTCTGTGGGATCTTCAATTGGCGATTTGTCTTCAGTACTGCAGAGATCAGGGGTGCAGACAGCAGGAGTGGAGTGTATTTAAAGCTTACCTTTCAACAAACTAAAACAAACCACCTATCTGGCAAACTCAAGTGATACACCTGGACCTGGCTATTATTAATAAAGATCTGACTATAACAATGAAAATAGCACTTACCAGAATAATCATTGGCTATCCAAACAAATGAATTCTGGGATGTACTTAAAGGAGCCAGTTTCATATCTTTCGATATAACGTGGTTTGCACACACTTTCAATACTTGTTCTCGTCTCATTAATATGCGGTAATATTTTCTCTCCTGATGGTAAAGGATTTTAATCTCGCCTACTCCTCGTTCTTTCCACTGATTGGCATCTCTGTCCCAGCGGTACAGCTTTGCTCTCTCTTTAAAAAGTACTTCCTCATCTTCTTCTCCTGACTTAACCTCCACCTAAAGATAAAAAAATTCAAGGTAAATTTGAGGTAATGAAAAGGAAATGCATGAATATACACTGCTCAAATAAAAATTAAAGAAGCGCTTAAAAAACACATCAGATCTCAAAGGGGAAGCATTTAATGCTGGATATCTATACTGATAAAGACTGGGTAACGTATTACAGTAGGAACGAAAGGATGCGTAGATGGAAATAAAAAATGATCAACCTACAGAGGGCTGATTTCAAAGGCACCCGGAAAATCAAAGTGAAAAAATAATGCAGCAGGCTAGTCCATTTTGCTGAAATTTCTTTGCAGCAACTCAAATGGTACTCCGTAATTTGTATGGCCCTCACGTGGTTTTACGCATGCATGACAATGTCAGGGCATGCTCCTAATGAAACAGATGGTGTCCTAGGGTATTTCCTCCCAGATCTGGACCAGGGCATCACTGAGCTCCTGAATAAACCGAGGTGCAACCTAGGGGCATCACATGGCCTGAAACAATGTTCCAGAGGTGTTCTATAGGATTTAGGTCACACGAGCATGGGGCCATTCAATGGTATCAATTCCTTCACAATTGAGGAACTAGCTGCATACTTTCGCCACATGAGGCCGGGCATTTCCGTGCACCAGGAGAAACCCAGGACCCACTGCACGAGAGTGGGGTCTGACAATGGGTCCAAGTTAACATCCTGATACCTAATGGCAGTCAGGGTGACATTGTCTAGCCTGTAAAGGTCTGTGCATCCCTCTATAGATATACCTCCCCAGACCATCACCGACCCACCACCAAACCAGTCATGCTGAACGATGTTAAAAGGCAGCATAACGTTCTCCACGGCTTCTCCAGACCCTTTCACATCTGTCACATGTACTCAGGGTGAACCTGCTCTCATCTGTGAAAAGCACAGGGCGCCACTGCCAGACCTGCCAATTATGGTGTTCAATGGCAAATGCCAATTGAGCTCTACGGTGTCTGGCAGTGAGCACAGGGCCCCATGGAGGATGTTGGGCCCTCAGGCCACCCCTATGAAGTCCGTTTCTGATTGGTCAGAGACATTCACACCAGTGGCCTTCTGGAGGTAATTTTTTAGGGCTCCCGGAGTACTCATCCTGTTCCTCCTTGCACAAAGGAGCAGATACCAGCCCTGCTAATGGAAAGGACCGTCTATGGCCCTGTCCAGCTCTCCTAGAATCTCCTCCATTGAGACTGTGTTGGGAGACACAGAAAACCTTCTGCCAATGGTACATATTGATGTGCCATCCTGGAGGAGTTGGAATGCCTGTGCAACATCTATAGGGTCCAGTTATCGCCTCATGCTACCAGCAGTGACACGGACTCTAGCCAAATGCAAAACTAGTGAAAAACAGTCAGAAAAGAGGAGTAGGGAAAAAAAAATGTTAGTGGCCCGCACCTGTAAAACCATTCCTTTTTTTGGGGGGGGGGGGGGGGGGGGTCGTCTCACTGTTGCCCATCTAGTGTACCTGTTAATTTCATTAACACCAAAGCAGCTTAAATGGATTAACAACCGCCTCTGCTACTTAACTGACCAGATCAATATCCCAGGAGTTTGACTTGATGCTATACTCTGATTAACCAGTTGCCAACCACCTGCCGCAGTTTTACTGCGGCAAGGTGGCTGGGCTTCGCGAACCGACGTAATTGCACGTCGATCATGCGCGGGGCTAGGGGGCACGCGTACCCGCCATCCCAGCAATGTTCTGATTTGGTTCAGAACCGATCATCAGGTCCAGGCAAATGATTGCAATTGTAGAATGTTCTGTGCCTGTGTAATGTAAACAAAGGCACAGGAAATTATGCAATCTTCTCTCCTGGAGCCCTTTTCGGTTCCAGCGTGAGAGAAGAGAGCATCAGACAGTGAGTAAACAAGTACTACACTGACACCAATACAGAGTCACATATTTAATATTTAACCCCCCGATCACCCCCAGTTAACCCTTTCACTCCCTGTCACAGTGTCACTACTATATACAGTATACAGATAATTTACTGATCACTGTATTAGTGTCACTTGTGACTTCAGTTAGTTTTAGAGGCAGTTAGTGGTAGTTAGCGGCAATCCCAGATAGGGGATGTATGGCGGGTACCCTAAACCTATCGCTAACTACCACTAACTGCCTCTCAAACTAACTGAAGTCACAAGTGACACTAATAAAGTGATCAGTAAATTATCTTTATACTGTAAATAGTGACACTGACAGGGAGTGAAAGGGTTAACTGGGGTTGATCAGGGGGGTTAAAGCTTTATTAGGGAATGTATGGCAGGTACCTTAAACCCAAGATGTAACCCCTGATCAACCTCAGTTAACCCCTTCATTGCCCTGTCACAGTAACTATTATGTACAGATCTTTTTTTCTGATCACTGCATTAGTGTCGCAAGTGACATCAGTAAGCGTTAACGTTAGTTAGCGTCAATCCAGGACAGTGTCAGAATGCCCGCTGCATATTTAGTAATACATTTTAACTCTTTGATTGTCAGTGACACACACACACTAAACATCTCCATTACTAGCATAGTGTCTGAATATCTTTGATCAGAACTATACTAGCGTCCCCAATAGTTTAGTATAGCGTTCCCAAGATGCAGCGTTCGCAAGATCAGCCCCGACACCTGCCAGTACCTGCGTTTAGCCCCTCCGCCCATCTCCCAAGAAGTGCAGTTATCAGCAGATTATGGTCACTTCCAATACACAGCACACTAAACCGCAGCGTTCGAGTCAGGCCTGATCACTGCTAGCACTAGCAGTTACATTTTTTGGTAGCGATTCAAATACTCCTTGACAACCAGGTCCTTTTTAACCTGTGAGTCACTTTAGGTACCTATAAATTTATTGACCAAAATGTCCAAAACAGAGGTACACTAGTGAAGAGGCCTGAGCATGACAGATGAGAGCAACGGGAAAGCCACACTGTCAGAATCAGGCTCAGTATTCGAACCTCTAGAGAGCAGTGGCACCCTGACCGATCGTTCGCATGACGGAGTAGTGGTCCCTGCTAAGGTCAGGCATACCCGACCCCGTTCTTCTGTTGCTGAGGTGCAACAATCACAGGGTTCTCGTATGCATCAGTGTCGGTACTAGGGCCGCTCAACCCTATGGTGAACTAGCAAGCACCAGCGGCCTAGTACATCTTGGTCGTAGTCAAACCAGCACTGCAGTAACACTTGGCCACCAATAATTCGAAGACAAGCCCATTGAGCCCATAGTGTCCTTCCTGATGTGCTTGCAAATCCTGATTGGGAGCCTACCACTTCTGCAGTGCCCATACTTCCACCCCCAGCCCCCATTCACTGGCCAACCCGGAATTCAGGTGGAAACAGCAGATTTTACTCACGGAAGATCTGTACAGATCTATTGTGGACCAAAGCAATATATATAATGCCGATCAATATATTGCCGCAAATCCAAATTTGACCCTTGCCAGAGAATTTGCATGGAAACGTATCACTGTTTCCGAATTTAGAACCTTTCTGCTCCTCTCCCTCATCATGGGCATTACTAAAGAGAGTGAGTTGTGGTTATATTGGCCCACTGACCTAATTCATCATATGCCCATGTTTTCTGCTGCCATGGCCAGGACTAGATACGAACAAATCTCACGGTTCATGCACTTCAGGGACAATGAACTGTCGCCCTCTGGGTGACCCTGGATATGACCGGTTCCACAAAATTCGGCCCCCTCCAAGTTTGCAGCCTTGTATACACCCCAACAAGCTGTCTGCGTTGATGAGTCCCTGATTAAATGTTTTGGCCGCCTTGCTTTCAGTTTCTCCCAAACAAGCATGCCAGATATGGGGTCAAGATGTAAATGCTCTGTGACAGGGCAACAGACTATACATGTAGTTTCCGGATTTACAAGAGAAAAGCAATGTGGAGCCCCTCAACTGCCCAGACTACATGGGGAGCAGGGGCAAGATTGTTTGGGACCTGGTGTCACCCTTATTCGGAAAGGGGAACCATTTATACGTGGACTGACAATTACTACACAAGCTTGCCACTTTTTGGTCACCTTTTTGATTTTTAAAGTGGCGCCGTGTGACTTAATCGCTGGGGGTTCCTCCAACGGCTTGCAGATTCCTGACAGACCCGGAGAGAGCCTACTTGAAGTGTAATAAATTAATTACAGTGAAGTGGAGCAACATACGGAATGTTTTCGTTCTGTCCTCCATTCATGTAGATACGACAGTCCAAACTGCAACTGTGACTGGTGTTGAGAAGCCCCTCTGTGGCCACGAATACAACCTTAACATGGGAGGGGTGGACATCAAGGACCAGATGATGGCGCAGTACTTGACTACCCCGTAAGGCCAGATGCTGGTACAAGAAAGTGTCTGTATACTTACTCCAACTGGCTCTGCTGAACGCTTATGTGCTATACATAGCGTCAGGAAGTGGACCCTTCCTAAAATTCCAGGAAGAGATAATCACAGCCCATCTGTATACAGAAGGTGCTGTGGCCCAAATTCACGCCCCAGATACAGTGAGCCAGCTGCATGAGAGGCATTTTCCAGATGTCCTTCCTAGAACGCCTACCCAAAGAGCACCCCAAAAAAGATGTTGTGCCTGTAGAAAATGCGGATATAGGCGTGACACACACTTTTGAGTTCATTTTTCGGTTCTTACTTTTTTACTGTACTTTATTTTTATAATTTACTGCTATACTGTATTGTTTTAGTGTTACTGTTTTTCATTGTTAACCATAGTTTTCTTTGCAGATACCACCATTCTACCGTTTTACTGCACTGTATATTTTTATATTGTAAGGTTTTATTGGCACTGTGCTTTTTTAATCATTGTTTACTTTGCAGGTATTCCTATCAGTTGCAGCACCGATTTGTTTATTATGACAGCAACAGCATTTGTTCTCAGCATATACGTAAATCAATGATTGCAGCACTGTAGGAGGTGATATAATCAACGCAGTTTTAAAAAAAAAAAAAAAAAAAAAGCATATACGGCGAAGCATAGGGAATGGGGTGGACACAGAGGGCGGATCTCCCCTATGCTTTGCCATATACTTTAACACTTCTCTTGGCAGAGCTTTCTTCATCCACATTGATCGATGCTGCTATGTTCTTTTTTTTCTTCTTCAGCCCCTTTTTAGGCGATCCCTGAAAACTCATCTCTTCAGGGAGGCCTATCCTTCCTCCAGCTAACAACTGAATCTACTTCCTGCATCAGTTTATCCCTCACAGTTACTACCTTTTATTTCACCAGCCCCTCCTCCTCAGATTGTAAGCTCGCAGGAACAGGGCCCTTCTAACCCTCTTGTATTGAATTGTAATGCTGGTGTACTGTCTACCTTTATATTGTAAAGTGCTGCGCAAACTGTTGGCGCTATATAAATTCTGTATAATTAAGAAAGCCTTCCTTTAAAAACAAAGCCCACCAGCAGTGGCTTTTATCTTAATCTCATCTTCCGAGTTCACGGCCTCTGGCAGTCTGAATGGCCCAGCCACAATGGAGTCACACCTACGGCACAGCTTCCTTAACAGACTGCATGCCGTTCATTTAGTGTGCAGCGTGCCAGTAATGTCACCAGCTGCTACTAAAGTAAATATCTCAATGGTAATTGGGAGACCTCTGATGTGAGGTTAATTTTATCATGACAGTTGTGTACATTGTCCCAGGGTTTCACACTGATGAACAACATTTAAGTTTTTAGCATTTTAGACTGGGTGCCTCAGAATTCTGCATACTTTAAAGGGAAAAAAAATAGCGGCAGAGAAGGTATGGGAGAAGAGAAGTTGGCCTGTAAGACTAACCTGGAGTGGATCATCAGGATTGCAATGTTTGTTGTACTGCGCTGTTGGCCCTAACCATGAAGCTGATGGGCAATATTGTGGGGAGAGTTACCTGGCTGAGGGGTGCGTAATCACAGAGGTGGTGGATTCTTCGGTGACCCTTTATTCAGCACGGGGACCCGCATCACCTGATCATTTATTTAATATCCATTTGTTATTATCCTAATTTTACTTGGAGCACAACAGACTGGATGTGGACTGTTTATTTATGTGCACTGATATGGATTTAACGATATGTCAAAATTATTTTGAATGAATATATTTGGACTCCTTTATCTTATACATATATTCATTGTATATTCTGCGCGGCTAGTGGGATTAGATATACACATTTTTTTATTATTTCAACATGTATAAGCTGCAGCACATTTAGGTGATTTTTGTCACATTTGATCACTTTTTCCACACATATTTTGATTAATATTCACAGAATTTTGTTGTGATCGCGGGAGCATTTCTTTATTATACTTTTAAGGGTGCCACAACTGAAAATCGGTTAAAAAAAGTTGATCTAAGGAATATATAAACCTTGGAAAAACACTGCATGGTCTAATGAATTCCAGCTCCAATGGTAGACTTGGGGTACAGTATACCACCTTTGTGACAAACAAATGCTGCATACACCTATCCACCTTTTGCAACTGTGAATACTAAAAGTGTTGTTGGCTGTTATAGCATGACTTTCAGTCCACTGAGAGTATACCATCTGTAACTGTCCATTACCACCAAAAACAAGCACACTAAGCTCCACAGACCAAAAATCTGTACGCTGCAGGGAGTAAGATTAAAAGCTAGGCAAGAAGTTACCAAAAAAAAAAAAAAAAAAATTACCTCAGGCAATGATACAATGGGCTCAAAGTGCACATCGTCACTGTGAACCACATCATCATCACTGTCACCTTTTTCTGTCTTTCGGTTTGATCCCATAGAGCCAAACACGGCAGCTCCAGTGTTAGCCCACTGGAAGTTTGAATCTGTGGGAGAAAAAGTTTTTGTTAGCAAAAGCACTGGTGTTTTATGGAAAACTGTGCCTGGTTAACATACATTGGTTTAAAAAGTGGCAGTAAACTCTTACATATATACCCAGTGAAATGACTGACCTATAGTGATACACAGAGGAAACAAATCCTCCTACAAGTTTTAGCTGTTTATGTGCAGTCTTTTCCTCTCTACATTCGCTCAAAGTGAAGAACTTCTAAAGCTTGTCGGTAAGAAAACAGGGGGCAGAGAGCTAAACTTCAGAGCCTAATTAGGAGAGCTCGGACAGCGGATTGGATGGAAGGGACACACGCCCTTCATACAGCAACTTGGCTTACTCCATCAATGACAGGTTGTGTGCTAATTTCCCTCCCCTGTAACCTTTTTATCTCTTGGTGTCAAGAAAATGTGTCAGTAGTGACTCAGACAGATAGAGTAATGCGGCAGCAGACAGAAATGACAGTGCTCTGGAGTGAGACAAGCATACACTATAGAGGGATATGCTATGCTCATATTTCATGTCTGAGGTTTACAACCACTTTAAAGTAAACCTTATCATGGGAGATGCCATGGCTGAACTGCTTCTAAAATTGTTAAATGCCTGGTCTCATGGATATTGTCAGACTTTAAAGTCTTCTCAGTTACAGACTGAGAACATGTATACAGAATAGGATTGCTAAGTGGATGCATGTTTGTTCTATGTCGGAACATTAAAACGTTTTAAAAACCAGGGACAGCCAGGCAACTGTTTCAACAGGTGGTCAGCAATGGCAGACCCTGCATTTCGCTCTATAAAGAAATATAAAAAAAGTATCAGCACTATAGGCAGTTTAGAAAAGCAGGGTCTGTGTACAAGATATGAAACCAATACTTTTAAAAAAAGTTACCAAAAACTAAAACACATTACAACATACCTTTAGATCCAAAGGCAAAATCCCCATTATCTGTTGCCAAGTCAGCAAATGAAAGTCCGGAATCACTGTTTAGGCCAAAGGAAAAGCAGATTTCTGAAAACACAAAATAGTAGATTTATAAAAATAAAGAAAAACCAAGGAAAAAAAAAAAAAAAAAAAAAAAAAAAAAAAAACGAAACAAAACAAACAATTGTTGGGTTGTACCACTTCCCTGCCCTAAACAAAAACTATAAAATAAGATTTTTGTATCTACCATAGGGCCATAGGAATTCAGTAACTGACTATAGGAGGTTGAGACGTAGGCAAACAGAGAAATTCTAAGTCAGTCCTGTAAAAAAACATCCTCTACTAAGCTAGTTTTGTAAAAAGTCAATAGCAAAATTCGCAAAAAAAAACCCTCACAGACACACAGGGGTGGGACCTGTGTGGCTGGAAGGAAAAGATTTTACTGTAAGTACAAAGAGGAATTTTTGGCATATCTGTAAATCCAGTATCATTGAGAACAAGTACAGGACACAGAAATCTATTTATAATTGATGGGTATATATATGCTATCTTCAGGTGATTGGACACTGGCAAATGCTTTCCTGGGTCCTCTCACTAACATCCCAGTACAACTCAGCCCAATCCATGAGGCTCCAGATTTGTTAGCAAGCAAAAGGGAAATCACAGAGAAACAAGGGGATAGATATGTACCCTGTACTGTACTCCAAAATAGAGAATTTACAGATATGTAAACATTTCTCTATCATATAGCACATAGGAATTGATTCAGAGAGCATGGCACACACCCACAAAATAATCAAGGAGTAGGCAACAACACAGTTAAAAAGCAAACAGGCCACAAGAAAAAACAAAGTTAAAAGAGCGCAAAGCAATTTGTTAATTGTAAAATCACCTTGCTACTGGAGAGACCGTGGCAACAGCACCTAGCAATCAATGGTGTTTGGTAAACTCGAAAGACAATTTAAAGGGGTTGTAAAGTCAGGAGGTTTTTTTTTAAGCTTAATGCATTCTATGGATTAGGATAAAAAGCCTGCTGTCACGGTGTAGGAGCTTAGGCCACTGTCAGTTTGTGACACTAGGGCAGTGATGGCGAACCTTTTTGAGCCCGAGTGCCCAAACTGCGACACAAAAACAACTTATTTTTTTATAAGTGCCAACAGTGCAATAATAACAGCCACAGATAGATAATGGCCGCAAGAGCCTTTCACCAATACCAGGGACACAGCAACACTTCCTCCGAACAGATGTCCACTTGCTCTTGGCAAGGCCGCAACTGGCACTGCAGGGGAGGTATCCTCACAGCAGTGCTGCTCCAGTCTTTCTCACGATCTCTCTCCCCACAGTCTTCTGGGACTAAATGTCCCATGGTGCACTTGTCAACCTCCTCATTGGTGCTTGGCTGCAGCCAATGGGGAGGCAGGAGAAAATCAGAGCAGATACCGCTCTGTCCCTGTCCAGCGCTGCTTAACAGAAGGGGGGCGAGCGGGGAAATACACTGACAGTCAACGCTCGCTTCTCCCCTTGTCACAGCGCCGCTGCCGCGTGGGG
Organism: Pelophylax lessonae; assembly: GCF_965119305.1. Taxonomy (NCBI): domain Eukaryota; kingdom Metazoa; phylum Chordata; class Amphibia; order Anura; family Ranidae; genus Pelophylax; species Pelophylax lessonae. The sequence continues at coordinate 439,456,763 of NC_138769.1, forward strand.
GGAGAGAGGATTAGAGAGCCAGGGCATCAGCAGCGGCAGCTTCCCAGTATAGCTGGTGTGCCCACAGAGGGCCCTGCGTGCCAGCTGTGGCATGCGTGCCATAGGTTCGCCATCACTACACTAGGGCAATGGTGAATACCGGCCTCACTGCCGAACCAGCCAGAGTGTACACAGCCTCTGCCTTCCGGTAAGCCGGATCCTCTCCCACTCTTTAGCAAGAATTCTGTCAAAATAGGCAGGGAAAGGCATGGGCAAAAAAGCTTGAGGGAACGTCTGTAGGAGCCTGACATTGCACCTGCAATTCACAGATTGCAGATGCATGGCTTTACAGGCTCCTAGCGATAAAAAAAGAAATGCAGTCTTTTTTTACTTCAAAAATATGTGCATTTATAATTTTTTTCCCTAAAAGGTGAAATTAGTCTTTGAAGCAATATTAACCCCTTCCCTCCCACTCTATAGCCAAAATACGGTTACAGCTCGGGCCTACTTTGCCTGGGGGCTGTCCATGGGCATCCTCTCGTTATTGCAGTGCGCTTAGCGATCGCTAAGTCCTTCCGATACAGCTGATCACAGATCGGGGTAAAGGATCAATCACAGCAGCCCTTTACCACGTGATCAGCTGTGTCCAATGACAGCTGATCACAGATGTAAACACAAGCTGGTTATCGGCTATAAAAAGAGAGACGATAACCGTCTTGTGTTAAAAGGACATCTACACTGATAATCAGGGCACTGTTATTAGTGCAGTCCCAACAGTGCCACCCACCACTGCCCATTAGTGCAGCCTCACTGGTGCACATTTGTGAAGGAGAAAAACTGACGGTTTGTAAAATTTTGAAACAAACATTTTTTCCCCTCAAAAATTGCAGTCTTTGTTAAACAAAAAATAAAAAACCCAGTGGTGATTAAATACCACCTAAAGAAAGCTTTCTTTGTATGAATGATAAAAATTGCATATGGGTACAGTGTTGCATGACCGCGCAATTATCACCCAATCCAGGTTTTTTTTTTTTAAATGTGCCCCCCCTGCATGTTTAAGTCAGAATTTACAGAATGTAGCGTACACTAATACGTGATGAGACTTAAAGAGCTGTTCAGCACTGGGTTTTTACGGTTCTCTGTTCCCCAGCACTTCCATGTTAACCTAGCCATCCTGGGTTCAAAATCTTCGGCGGCTTGAATGGCCTGGCTGTGGTGAGGTCACTCCCACAAATGAGCACGGCAGACACTTTGTCACGGCACAAAGAGTGGGCCTTTCAATGCCATCTCATCTGTGTATGTGCAGCTCAAATCGCATTACTGCTGACAGGCAGGGGGTCATTTATGACAGAAGAGCCCTAGAGGGTCTCTTCTGTTTTAAAGACCCTGCCTTTCAACTGATTTTTTTTTAATGCTTGGGTTTACTACCACTTTAATATTCAAGCAATGTCACAATAGTTTGTACCTGTTGCAGGTCACTGTGACTCAAGCAGCAAGTTGGCTTATTAAATCTGCAATCACAGTGCTTGGGATTGGGAATAGAGGAAATTACTGGTTGAGCAGCTGAACATTGAAAAACTGCCCATGTAACAATGGATGATACAATCTTTTCTTCTTTAAAAGACACTGGCTAATCGGTTAAAGATGAAAATCATGAAGCCTAGTATGATTTTCTACAACAGAAAAAAACTTCAGATTGCTCTCTTACAACCACTAAAGCATGGTCTGCAGACAGGACTTCTCAAATTCTCATCCCTTTTCATGTAACAGGTTTACGGTTTGCCCTAAAGTCTGTACAGTGCTTAGGGTGAAACATTAGCATATCATGTTTAGTAAGACTAATAATTATGTGATGTAGGTTACAAAGGGGCCCTTACTCAGTACCTAACTTTGGGAAAGTGTAAGGCATGGCCTACCTTTCTATATGGAAGAGACGTGGGTAAGCGTCTGCAATAGGGTTTGCAAGAGATTCGTTTTAACTGTCATTTTAAAGTTACCTTGGCTGTCAGAACCAGGTTTTGCAAGTTCAGGCTTTGACAGGTCTACAGGCTCCTGGGCTGATTCAGTAGTGGAGACTGGAGCTTCAGGAATTGTGATGGATGAAATGGAGATCTGTTCAGTTTCATCAGCCTCTTCTGTTTTCTTAGATTTCTGAAAATATTTTGATACAATCCTTGTAAAATGCTTGAGGTCACTCAACAAAAATCACACACACAAATTTGCCTCTATTCTACCTAAGCAGTTCGACAAATTATTTCCATGTTTTTTTTTTTTTTAAATATTAACATACCAACTATAAATGTAAAAAGCTATCGGAACATGATGCAACTTTCAGTAACAGGTCACAATACAATTTTTTTTTCCGGGCATGTGCTTATTACATAGGCAAGTCTAGTAGTTGGCCAACTTTCAAAAAATAAATAAAAACTACACTCCCAGCAGGTTCAAAAACTTACCTTAACAGTTAAGCAGCAATGAAGCGTGTTTAGTAATGGTTTATCTACTCTGTCTTTAGAGGTTAAAAGAATAAGTTCAACTTTCATAACATATTACAAACATATTCAGGGTGTAACATGTTACGGTAGCAACAGCACTGCATCCCCTTGTCCCCGTTGTGACAGCGAGCAGGGAATCTTCCCCCTCCACTTGCTGTCACAATTACAAAAAAAAAAAAACACGCACCCGCATCAATAATTCATAGAGTTCTGCAGCTTTTAGCTTGTAGTTCTCAATTATCTACCCACAGCACTGTTAAGCACTCTGGCAGCTCATCAATTCTTCCTGTGAGAATGAAACTGCCTGTTCCGTACGAGGTATGGGCAGACAACGTTCCCTGACAGTCTGTAGGAGTTCTTTTTAACCATTTTAGCACCTGCCACTTTCATCCCCTTTCATCCCCAGGCCAATTTTTCGGCTTTCAGTGCTGTTGCACTTTGATGAAAATTTCATATTGATACAGTGTTGCATGACTGCACAATTGCCATTCATTTTTATTCATGGACACTGATGGGGCTGCACTGATTATCAGGGCACTGATGATTAGTACCCTGGCTATTAGTGTAAAAAATGTACTGACTGACTTGATAGTTATCGGCTCTCCTTTCCCCACACAGACAGCGTGTGAGGAAAGGACTGCCGAAAACAGCAAGTCTGTTTACATGTGATCAACTGCTCATCACAAGATAGGACCACTGTGATTGGCCGTTTACCGTGATCAGCTGTGTCCAAAGGACATAAATATCAGAGCTCCCCATGTGTGTCCCAGGGGGCACAATTCTGAGAGGACATCTATGGACATCCTCCCAGAACGAGAGAGCCGCATTGTAGCTGTCTTTCCACTATAGCGTGGAACTAAAGTGGTTAAAAAATGAACTTATCCTTTAATCCACAAATCAATTCTTTTTTCACTTTTTCTCCTCTTCTAGCTCCATTAACTGTGCCCCTGCTGCGCTGGTCGACTTCAGTTATGTGGATGCCTTCTATAACTGCCGTGACCAAAGGAGTCTCAATGTAGTCTCCACTTTGTGTGCACTCCCGTTTAGGACTACAAGCTTACATGCAGCCACTCCCAATGATGCACATATGGGTAGAGCGAGACACAGAACCAAAGCCACACCTCTCCTCCACAGTGGTGATCGACGGCGGCTCCCAAATCAGCAGTTCTGTGCCTCTCCCTGTGTGCATTGCTGGGGCAGCTGCGCGTAAGCTAGTTCAAAATAGATGTGTACATGACTTGAAGACTACAGTGAGCTTAATGCTATACCGAGTGGTAACTGGTTTTAAATTATTGGTGCACCGAAAATTCGGCAACCAAAACTTTCGGCCGAAAATGGGCCTATCCCATTTCAGCCGAAAATGGGTCAAAGGTGCCGAAATTGATCTAGCCGGCGGCCTGCCTGTCATTGATGTCACTACTACGACTATGTGTATGAACTAACACACTGGGCGGGGGGGGGGGGGGGTCGAGCGGCCGCTAATAGCTATAACTAAGTGAGCCCTTCACTTCCCTGTCAGGCGGGTATCACCGCTGACAGGGAAGTGAAGGGCTCACTTAGTTGTAGCTATTAGTGGCCGCTCGCCCGCCCGGTGTGTTCGTTCATACACAGTCATAGTAGTGACATCAATGAGAGGCAGGCCGCAGGCGGCCAGAGGTGGGATTTTTGAAAGAAAGGACACAGGAGGAGCAGAGAGTTTGCCTGCCTGTGACATGGAGGTGCCGCCATGCGGTATTTGTATTATGCAGCATAAGGGGGTTAATGTATTGCCACTGGTCACTGATGCATTAGTGACCGACCAGTGGCAATTAACCCCTTTGTGCTGCATTAGTGCAACCAGTATCAGAGCAACCAGTGTTAATTAACACCGACACTGGGGCACTTGACAAGGATGCTCTGTCCCAGTTACTGGTTATAATTAGTTTTGAGCTGTTTTTAGCTACAGCTACAGAGCATTCCAACTATGCTCCCAATTTTCATTATCTGGGGATTAGTTTAACTAGTGATCGTAACAATCTTTGTAGCTATATAACCTTCACCCTCTGGCTTAAATGCTTAGGGTCTTTCAGGGTAGTTGGATACAAAAACAGTCTAGAAAGCATGCCACATCAACAGCTCTTATTCACTTCGTATTCTTTTAGGCTCTGTTCACATCTAGGTATCCCCAGTGTGGATTTGTCACGATTTTGACCGCGACTCCGAATTGATGCAAATCGCGGGGCGCACTTGTGATACCCGTTATTTCCAGTGGCACCTCGATTGTGGCAAGATTTTGCCTGAAGAATGGCGGTAAAATCGTGCAAACAGAACCAAGTTCCGGAACGCGCCGTGATCAGGGTGCCATTGGAAGTAACGGGGATCGCAAGAGCATCCCGCAGTTTGTGTCGATTAGGATCGCGGGTAGAATTGATGCGGTTCCGCCTGTGATCTGGGAAGCCTAGACGTAAAATGGAGCCTTAGCCTGGGTTCACACAATTGGGATGCAGGAACCAGCATGATACCAGTGCGGGTTCCTGCATCGCATGTCTGACAGGCAGTTCACACTGCCCTATGCTAATTGCTGCGGGTGTCATTACAAAGTTAATGACACCCAGTTCAGTTTGCAGATCAAAGTGAGGACTGTCAAATGGTGCAGGATCCGATTCCAGTGTGAGCCAAAAAAAGGTTCCTGCATCAATTTTGTCCAAATGCGATGCAAATTCAGCCGTACAAGCTGTATGACTGAATTTGCATTGCATGTGATCTGCACAGAAACACAGTCTGACATCGCAATAGGGTGAACCCAGCCTTAGGGTGTGGATACATTGTGGCAAATAGGTGACACACTCGACTTCAATGTCCATTTGCAAACTGTCAATTTACACCAGGGTTAAACAGGTAAGCATTCCATCACTGGAAAACAAATTATACACTCATCGGTGCATCTAGCCTTAGCCTACAAGATTGTAGAACAAAAAAGGGCATTTCTCGACTAGATTTCTGGAGATGGAATCATGTCTCTGACTTTGTTAAGCCTCCCCAAACCACTGCGCTGTCTAGAGAGGACTTATATCCAATAAAAAAAGTTATTTGCTCATGCTACTGGTCTTAATTACTAAATCTCAATTTTATATAAACTCCTGCTTGCTTTTGACCATACAGTCTCTAACATACGTAGTCAAATGAGGAGGGAGAACTAGAACAGTGTGACTTCAGATGAAACAAACAAGATAATGAAACTAGTTCATTCATCCTCTATGGCAGAGCGTAACTATAAATTGTTGACCAGATGGGTACTATACCTTGGTGCATATAAATAAATATGACCAGCAGACCTCTCCTGTATGTTGGAGGTGTAATAAAAAATTACGGACTCTGTCCCATATATGGTGGTATAGCCCTCTGATTACCGCTTATCGGAAACAAAATTCTTGAACTGGTGGACAAGATCCCATCTATCTCCCTCCCAAGACATGTGGGTGGTTTCATAAAAACCTCATTTCAGTGTGAAAACCTATAATTACACACACACACACACACCTTGATTTATTGAATGCAGCCAAAAGCCTAATCCTAAAGCACTGGAAATAAACAAAATCTACCCAAGGTTAGCGGTTACGGAGGATACTGAGGATGTCCAAAATCTGCCTGAGGAAATTAGAATTGTCAAACAGTCTTTACGACCCTTTTACTCTATCTAGGAAGGGTGGGTAACTTTTAAAGCCTCAGAAACCTATAAGGACTGGATGGCCAATATACCCTCTATGTGGTGAAGTCATTCAATTCATGCAGATAGCCCACACAAAGAATATGTTTAACCTCTTCATTGCAGTATAAAAAAAAGACAGCTGCCTGTTGCGCCACGCTTTTCAAAATATACGTCGCTTGTTGTCGTTGCACGGGTTTGTGCAATTTTAAAGAATGTCATGTTTGGTATCTATGTACTCGGCATAAGATCCTCTTTTATACTTTACCAAACAATTGGGCAATACATAGTGTATTGGTGCATTAATTGAAAAAAAAAAAAAAAGAAAAAAAAAAGAAAAAAAAAAAAACACCTTTTCCAAATAATTGCGTTTGAAAAAACTCTGGTCAAATACTGTGACACAAATGCAACACCCACCATTTTGTTCTGTAGGGCCTCTGCTTTAAAAAAAAAAAAATACATAATGTTTGGTTGTTCAAAGAAATTTTCTAGTAAAAAAAAAAAAATAAATAATTTCTTCATGTAATCAAGAAGTGTCAGAAAAGGCTTGGTCTTCAAGTGGTTAGAAGAGTGGGTGATGTGTGGCATAAGCTTCTAATATTGTGCATAAAATGACAGGACAGTTCAAACACCCCCCCCCCCCAAATGACCACTTTTTAGAAAGTAGACACCCCAAGCTATTTGCCGAGAGTCATGTTGAGTCCATGGAGTATTTTATATTTTGCCACAAGCTTCTGGAAAATGAAATTTTTATTTTTTACACAAATTTGTCACTAAATGATATATTGCTCACACATGCCTTGGGTATATGTGGAATGACACCCCAAAATACATTCTGCTGCTTCTCTTAAGTACAGGGATATCACATGTGAGACTTTCTAGCCATGTACAGAACCCCTGAAAACCAATCACTGCCCTTCAGGCTAAGGGCGTAAATAGTTGATTTCACTCCTCACTACCTATCACAGTTTCGGAGGCCATGAGATGCCAAGATAGCACAAACCGTTCCCAAATTATCCCTTTGCAGAAAGTAGACACCCCAAACATTTTCCTTTCCTTTTTTTTCTCTTTTCAAAACTTAGTGACAAAAAGAGAGATCTGCAAAATACTCAAAATGCCTCTCAAACAGCGCAGGGTGTCTACTTTCCGAAAAGGGGTCATTTGGTTGTTTGTGCGTTCTTGGCATCTCATGGCCTTCAAAACCGATAGCTAGTGTGGAGTGAAATCAACAATTTTCACCCATAGAAAGCCTGAAGGCAGCGATTGGTTTTTGGGGGCCTGTACGCAGCTAGACTGCCAAAAAGTCTCACACCTGGGGTATCCCCATACTCAGGAGAAGCAGAAGAATGTATTTTGGGGAATAAGTCCACACATACCCATAGCATGTGTGAGCAATATAGGATTTCATTGACAACTTTGTGTAAAATGCATCATTTGTGGTAATTTTTAAAAAACGCCTGTGACAAACAAATTAAATATTCAATGGGCTCAATATGCCTCTCAGAAAATTCCTTGGGGTGTCTACTTTCCAAAAAGGGTAATTTGGGGGGTTGGTACTGCCCTGCCATTTCACTTCAAGAAATGAGATCCAGTCAAAGTAAAAGCTGCGTAAATTCCAGTATATACACCATAGTTTGTAGACGCTATAACTTTTGCGCAAATCAATATACGCTTGAGATTCTTTTCATCAGACATGTAGCTAAATACCATTTGGTCTAAACATATGACAAAAATTGAGTATATTGGATATTGTTTTTTATAAGAAAAAAGTACAAAATGTGATTCTCTAAATCTTTGGTCTTTGTTTATCGTAAAAAAAAAAAAAAAAAAAAAAAGCAGGTGATCAAATTCCACCAATGGAAAGCTCTATTTGTGGGGGGGGGAAAAAAAAAGGACGTCAGTTTGGTTTGGGTACAGCATTGAGTGACCGCGCAATTGTCAGTTAAGCCCCGTACACACGTACCGATCGTTGGCCGACCGATCGGCCGTCTTTTGTCCCCGGGCTGTCCTGTCCGCTGAAAAGTGCAAAAGACTGTACATGAATTTTGTCCGCCGACTGCAGAAGTGATGTCATGTGATGGTTAACTTTCCCTGTGTTTTTTCTTTTCTGAGCATGCCCAGTCTTGCAAATCTGCTGTTTGTCGGCCGAAATCGGTACTGACTGGCGAACAATCGGCCGTTCTGGTGTCGGCATACAAAAATTTTAATGCTTGCACGTCAGATTCTGTTCGGCCGAAAGTGCGCTGTCGGCTGTCGGAAGCATCTGCCATATGTTTTTTTAACATGGTTATCCATTTATTGTATGTTTTTTATGCTTTTTACGGTGATCAGATGTCCAGTTTTTTCTGTGAGATCATTGTGACTCCCTAGCCTTTTTGGGTGCTCCTGATGTTTGCACCGGTAGATGGCGCTGTCTCCCCAGGCTGTATTTTCAAGTTTTAGATGGATATATTTATCCTTTATTATTATATTAATTGCCCTATATTTTTTAAGCTTGGGGTATTCGGAAGGTGGAGGACAAGACTAGATATATTAGTATTGAGGAGGATTTTTAGATTCATTTCACCATCCTCATGTTTTTGTCCTTCCTTCCGGTCCGGTTGGTTCCGGATCGTGGAGTGCATATTCGACTTCCAGGTATTGCGCATTTCCGATGGGCTGTCTCTCCTCTGTCGCTTCAAAAGGCATCAGCGTACCACGCAGCCACAACCCTTGATGACGACTTTTCATGTCGAAACATGCGTCGGGTGGCGTGCTAGGCGACGCGTGCCGCAGATAGGAGGAGACAGAGCGGCCATCAATCGAGTGCCTAACAATAGGAATGCCTGAGAACCAGCGGGGAGATTCTTGATATGAATGCGAGATTTCTTCTGGACTCTGTAAGTGGCCTATTTTAAGTGGGAATAAAGTTTCTTGAAGCAGTCTGCGCTATGTGATGTTCTTTCTTTTCTCTTGCTAATACACACTACCTCTGAGCCTGAACATCTGAGTGGGAAGTCTCTGACCTTTTACCTATGTGCATTTGATCTCTGTTGTGGGGATCAACAACATCTGGTAAGGAGTGGTGGTGTTTTGAGTGCTTTTATGGTGGTTCTTCAACTCTGGATTTGCCTCTTCAAAAGCGGAGATACATCATTATGGACTGCTTCCCCATTTATTTTGTATTTTTCAGGGTTTAGCGCCACATTTAGTGTTTTATATCATACTAACAAGCCGAAAATCGGCCGATCGGTCGTCGGCCGAATCTTTTCGGCCGACAATCTGCACGTGTGTATGGGCCTTTAAAGTCACGCAGTTCCAAATTGCAAAAAATGGCCAGGTCATTAAGGGGGGTAAATCCTTCCGGTACAGAAGTGGTTAAAAAAAGTGCTACAGTGCTTAAGTTCCCCAGATGATTATGCACACAGTGTACACAGAAGCAAAAAAAAAAAGAGCAAAATAATCAAAATAAGGCTGCAGCAATGGATCTATTTACATTGCAGACCACCTTTACTACAGCTGCTACACCGAAAAAAAATGGATGCAATACAAAATTTGGTATATTGCAAAACAGGCTGTGTAGTATCAGGCAGGCAACAAAGTTAAGGTCTCTGAGAAGGAGTCTAGTCTAAGAAAACTGGATGTGTCTTACCGTAAAATCCTTTTCTCTGAGGTTCACTGATGGACACAGCTCTATGTCTTCTTAGACCCTTGGGCTTATGCTGCTCTCTCTCCAGGAGTAGGACTAGGTGGAAACAATTTTGGCCGGAAGTCCCAGGGGCTACACCATCACGTCCTGCTATAGGACTTCAGTTTGTAACAAGCAGTGTCAGGAGAATATATAACTCAGCCCAACAGAGGGGCTGGTGCTTTGTCCCATCAGTGAACCTCAGAGAAAAGGATTTTACAGCAAGACAAAAATCTAGTTTTCCCTTTCATTCACTGACGGACACAGCTCCATGTCTGGGGTGTCCCAAAGCAGTATCAACATGAGGGGTGGGAAAAACACAGCAATACATAAAAAATCCCAACAAGGGCTAAACATAGCCAACCAGGTAAAACAGGAGCTCAACCAGGAAGAACTGGAGCTCACCTAAAGAAGAAAAAAATATACCCTCAAGAGGTGGGAACCTCTGCGACCACAGCCTGGAAAAGTTTGTGGCCAAATGCAGCATCTGAAGATGCAAGTACATCCACCTTATAAAACTCTGTGAATAGGTGTACAGACGACCACATAGTCGCCTTGCTCACCTTAACCACTGACGCTTGATGAGGAAAGTCCCAGGAGGCACTGAGCGCCCTCGTAGAATGCGCCTCAACAGGGAAATGAGAAACTTGACCCTTAATAGAATAGGCCTGCAGCACAGTCTGCCTGATCCATCTGGAAATGGTCGCAGCAGATGCAGCCTGCCCCTTACGAGGACCATCTGTAAGAACAAAAAAAAAAAAAAAAAAAAGGATTTCTGAATCGACTCAGTCACCACCAGGTATACCCGAATTGCCCAGACTACATCCAGGGAATTTAGAGTAATTTCTTTAGGATGTTTCGGCTTCGGACACAGACGGCAACACAATATCTTCATTCAAATGAAACCCCGAGACAACCTTAGGAAGGAACGCCTGACAGGGTCGTAACACCACTTTGTCCCTGTGAACCACTAGGTAAGGTGACTGACAGGACAACGCAGCCAACTCTGACACCCTATGCGCAGAAGAAATCGTGACCAAAAGGCCACCTTCTGCGACAGAGTGAGCAAAGGAAGTTCACACAAAAGTTTTCAAATGGAGGCTTTTGAAGTACCGACAGTACCAAACCGAGATCCCATGGAGGTACCAGGAATCACACCGAAGGAGCCAGATGGCGAACTCCCTGCACAAAAGTGGGAACCTAGGGCTTCGCAGCCAACTCCCTTTGGAAAAATATGGCCAATGCGGAAATCAGGCCCTTGATGGTGCCCAAGCAAAACATTGATCTGCACCTAATTGTAGAAACTCCAACAGACGAGACATAGAAAAGGAGCGGGAAGAACCCCCCCCCCCCCCCCCCCAGACTCGCACCAAGTAATGTACGCCTTCCAAACTATGATAAACCTTCCTGGAAGTAGATTTCCTAGCTTTCAATAGCATCAATGACTCAAGACAGCCCTCTGTCCTTCAGCACCTGGCTTTCAATAGCCAGGCCGTTAAAGCCAGCGATATTAAAGCAGGATGGAAGATTGGTGACAGACAGATCTTCCCTGAGAGTAGGTTTCCAAGGGACGTCTGCTACCACCCTTACCAGGCCTGCGTACCGAGGCCAGTCTGGTGCCACCACCAGATGGAATCCCTTCTACCTCGACTCTGCATAGCAGTCTTGACAGAAGTCAGAGGAAAAGTGTAAATCAGACGATACTTACCCCGGGGGGCCAACAGGGCATCTGTGGCATCGTCCAGAGGATCCAGAGACCTCGACAGGAAACTCTGCACCTTCCAGTTAAGACAGGAGGCAAACAGGTCCACATCGGGGGCCCCCCACCGGAGACAGCTGATGAAAACCCCTCCGGGTGAAGAGACCATTCTTCCTAAAAGAACATCTCCTGACAGATAATCTGCTTGCCAATTCCCTACCCCCGGAATGTGCACAGCAGAGAGGGCTGGAACATATAGGATATGGATGCCGGCTACTTCCTGGGCAGCCAGGACACTCCTTGTGCCCCCTTGATTGACATATGCCCCCGCCATAGCATTGTCCGATTGTACCCTCACCGTGCTTCCCTGCAGACGATCAGTCCACTGAGACAAAGCCTGATCGCCCGAATCTTCAGGAGGTTGATCAGCAGACTGGACATCGAGTGCAAACACCTCAAGTCGAGAATACTCCCAAGACATCCCCCCACCCTGACAGGCTGGTATCCGTGGAAATCACTGTCCAATAAAGGGGAAGAAAATACTTTCCTAGACGAAGCGCCAGGGAGCGGAGCCACCATATCAGAGACCCTCTCGTACTCCGACTTAACAGGATCAGATTGTCCAGCGACTGCGGATCCTTGTCCCATTTGTCAAGAATCTCTCTTTGTAGAGGTCTGGTATGGAATGGAGCAAATGGAACCGCCTCGAAGGTGGGGGCCATCAGACCCAGCACTTGCATGCAAGTCCAGAGTGACGACAGACGGTTGGACAACAGGAGCCGAATCACATCCTGTAACTTCAGTAGTTTCGCCTGTGAAAGAAAGACCTGGGCTGATACTTAATCCAGCATCAGACCCAAGTAGTCAAGCTTGGTGGATAGAGTCAAAGCCTATTTCTGAAAATTCAGTGTCCATCTGAACTCCTGTAGAGTTCGCACACTCTACAGCCAAAGAAGACTCTGCACGCAGAAGCAGATTGTCCAATTAACCCAGTACCACAATGCTTCTGCCGAAGCAAGGCCAACACTGGGGCCAAAACTTTTGTGAACACCCGAGGTGCTGAAGACCAAAAAGGTAATGCCACGAATTGATAGTGCTCCTTGCCCACGACAAAAGAAAACGCTGGTGCCCGACATATATTGGAATATGAAGGTAAACGTCCTGGAGATTGATAGAAGCCAAAAGATTCCCTTTATGAAGGAAAACCACCGCCTTGAAAATTTTCAGACTCTGGATCGGGCACAATGGCTCCTAGTACTAACAGGTCCTGCACTGCCCCGTAAAGGCCCTGCAGCCGATCGTAAGGCAGGCGTAAATTGGAAGGCAAGGACCAAAACTTGATCTGGTAACCGAATCAACTCGTGGACTCATTTATCCTGAATGAGCAAGGTCCACGGGTCCAGACAGAAGCAAAGACGTCCCCCCACCCCACATACGGGTGGTGAGGACACCCCTTCAGGCTAGGGAAGCTAGTCCATGGAAACCAGTAGTGCCCACTTTTGACTTACCATTCCATTGTCTTGGAGCCAATGTAATATAAATAGAAGAAAAATTTCCGCGCTAGATGTGACAGAAAACCAAATGATTAAGAACAATAGTGAGCAGCTGGCACAAAATCAACTAACAGTGATTCAAAAAATACAATAAAAACCAAAAAGTGCAGCGCTGAAATCAGTATACAATTATATAGCTGAAAAGCTCATATAAAGAAAACAAAAAAGGAGAGGGGATAATGTCCAAATGAATAGTCCCAATATTAAGTGCAGAGATGTGAATCCACGTGCAAAATAACTTTCTTCCAGTGACACCAGGGAAAAGTGTAGGAAGGGGACACCCTTGTGCTCAGGTATAACAAGCAGCTTACCGAAATTCCGTGGCTGTTCAATTTAATGAGACAGCCTCTCCCAGCTAGTAGTAAACCAGTAGGTCAACCGATATCAAGCTCAGGTGCTTCGAAAGACTCCAAAAGCCGAAAGCCGTTTCCGGTGTGTTGTTAAACCGATCACATTAATATGTGGCACACTTGGAACTTCTCATATACTCCATTGAACGTAAAGCCATATGTAGAAAGAAACAGAGGCCCATAGCGTAATCCCGTAAACCAATAGGTAAATTTATTAAAAAAACTACTTACAATTTAAAAGACAAAAACAGGCATGTAGTATGTGCCGGTCATGGATCTAACCGCGGCGTCCCGCAAGTCTCCAGATCAGCATATGGATAAACAGCCGGCTTCGTTGGGGGGCGTGTGGACGTTTATGTCTGGGATCGCCAACGTTTCGTCATAAGAAAGACTTCTTCTGGGCGTGACCCCAGACGCAACACACACGCCTATGTACCCCCACACCTATGTCACATGACGGTCACCTCTGCCAATGGGTGTTCAATCCCAGGGGGGCGGGAGTAATATGTTAATAACTCGATTCCAATAGGTTAAAAGACCAAAGGAAACCGTCTGGAGATAGGTGGTACAAAACGCTAATAGGAAGTGATGATCCGTCTTCCTTAATGCCCATTCGTTCAAAAGGCAAAAGGGGCAGGGAGACGGTCGTCACGTGATGCACATCACATGATGAACAGGAAGTGATGATCAGTATCCTCCGATGACTCATCGTCATCCGGGCGGAAGTGACACGCTCACGCCCATAGCTGACAGGGTAAGAGGGCGGAGGCGGAGGTGCGGTCGTCACTCCAGACACATCCCTTGTAACAGGAAGTGATGATCCTCACTGTTCAAGAGTGGTGTCAGCAGAGTATGTCAAACCCTTGTAACAGGAAGTGACGATCCTCACTGTTCAAGAATGGTGTCAGCAAAGTATGTCAAACCCTTGAAACAGGAAGTGATGATCCTCACTATTCAAGAGTGGTGTCAGCAGAGTATGTCAAACCCTTGAAACAGGAAGTGATGATCCTCACTATTCAAGAGTGGTGTCAGCAGAGTATGTCAAACCCTTGAAACAGGAAGTGACGATCCTCACTGTTCAAGAATGGTGTCAGCAGAGTGTGTCAAACCCTTGTAACAGGAAGTGATGATCCTCACTGTTCAAGAATGGTGTCAGCAGAGTATGTCAAACCCTTGAAACAGGAAGTGAAGATCCTCACTGTTCAAAAATGGTGTCAGCAGAGTTTGTCAAACAACACCGTCGGTATTCAGGCGCCCCTGTGTACAGAGTGCAACCTCCAACAACATAATATGGTTAAAACCAAAATACATATATACCAAGGTCTATAACGGAATTAAAAATTATTAAGGATGTGGTGGAATGCTAGATAATCGTTGAAATAGGCAAAGGAGTTGATGTCCAATTCCTTCTATGTAATGAAAAATTTCTTTTACATATTTAATAATTGGCCATTGTGATACTTCATTCCATTGATATAAAACGCCATCTAGTGGCCAAATAAATGTGACACCACTGAAAGAGATAAAAATCAAAAAGGATAAAAATTAATTATGTGAAAAAACACTGTTGGTGAAAACAGTGAAAATGGGAGTGGGTTAAAATAAGTGATATTTAATTGAATAATATAAATTAACATGTGAATGAACACATATTATTTTGTGAAATAATTAACCCTTACTTACTCTCCCTATATCCAAAATTTCCATAAAATTTTTTTTTTTTTTTTTTTTTTTTTTTTTTTAGTGAGTGAATAAAAATAGTGATAAATATGTATAAAATGAAAAATATGTGAAAAATGCAAAATATTAATAAATGGAATGTGTATCACACATAGCCTCACAATTTAGAACCAGCCTGTATAAATCAAGATATACATCAACTTATGAGAAAGATTAAAAGGATTAAAAAGGTTGAAATCAGCTATTATTAATAAAACAATTTACATCCCATTCCACATTTAACCCATAGGGAATATAGGATTTTAGGCAATAGATCCAGCGAGTTTCCATCCTGGAAATTTCTCGCCTTACGTTGGATCCTCGCCAGTGAGCTTTAAACCTATCTATCCCTATAAAGAGTGTGTTTTTTGGGTTCTTGTGGTGGCATTGGTCATAGTGTTTGGAGACACTATGACCAGGGAAGCCTTTCCTAATGTTGCCCACATGCTCTCCTAGCCTGATCTGTAATTTCCTCGTTGTGCGTCCAATGTATTGTTGACCACATTTACATTGCAACATATAAACGACGTTAGTGGACGAGCAAGTGATGAAAGAATCTATCTTGTATTCTCGTCCAGTCGTGGAGGATACAAATTTTTCGATTTTTCTCCCTTTGAATGAATTGAGGGAGCAGATCTGGCATCTGTGACAGGGGTAAAAACCTCTAAAATCTCCAAAGAAAGTGGGCTGAATAGGCCTTTCAACAACGTTTTGAGCTATTTTATGTCTCAAAGATGGGACTCCCCTGAAAATAACTTTGGGATGTTCAGATAAAACAGATTTTCATTGTCTTGGAGCCGCCTGCGAAGTTACGGGTGGATCTTGAACCCTTTTCCTGCAATCCAGTCGGACGAAAGGGCAGCTTGTGACCCGAGAAAAAGGAACCATGTTCACGACGAGGTTCCTTGTCCCTAGCAACCAGCAGAAGTAAGGTCCTCTTACCTCCCGTAAGGCCCTTAACGATTTCTTCCATAGAGGCACCAAACAAATGGTCACCTACAAAAGGTAGATCAGTCAGCATCTTTTTAGAAGTTTGGTAGGCCGACCGGTACTTTAGCCAAATCATGCGGCAAAGTATCACCGCCGTCACAGATACTCTGCCAGCAAAAGGGGCCGCATCCAAAGATGCATCACAAATGTACTGTAGCCCCTGGATCAACTGATCCGCCAGCTCAGGAGGATGTTGATCCCCTTCCAGATGCTTGCGTAAATTTTTTGCCTATTCCGTTAAGGTCTGGGGTACCAAGGTGATAGCAAACATCGGCCTCAACATTGATCCTGCCACGGTGAAAAGGTAACGAACCAGAGCCTCAGCTCTCTTGCCCACAGGATCCTTAAAAGGATATAGAATCCTCCACCGGTCACTGACTAGCAACAATCTCATCAAAATAGGCAGGAAAGGGGAACACCTTAGTCACCTGGAAGATCTGCGGGTGCCAAACTGCACCGACGTCACCGACTCAGCATCTGCTGAGTCCTCCAACTTTAAAATTTCCCGCACTGACACAATCAATGCCTCCACCAGCGCCTTTTCATGTGCGGCATGCAGAGGAAGAGAAACCCCCTACACACTGCTCAGATAAGCAAAAGGATCAGCGCAGCCGCGGCGCTGTATATAGAAGAGGTAGGACTGTATACCCACAGGGACTTACCACCATGCACCCAGAGCTGGATCCAGAGTGCCAAACAGCCTGCCACACTGATCAAAGAGGAAGAGGAAGCGCTGACACTGTCACTAGAGGCCCCCTGCATATCACTGCACTGGACTTGAAGAAAATGGCCGCTGCATAGACTACAATGGGAAACCCAAAACATGGCTGCCTGACTACACAAACATGGCCGCCGAGGCTGAAAACCATCCACAGCAAAATTGAGGCGCCACGCAGGACCCCAGGGAATAGTCCTGCTCGGGGGAGCCCCCCAGGGACACCCCCCCCCCACCCGCAGTGCAATAAATGCAGGCATCTCTAACAGGGAGCCGCCAGCGGCACACTCCCATCGCCCTCTGGCCCAGCACCAATGTAACAACCCCACCCAGAAACACCCATGCACCCCAAAGGGGCCTAGGGGGAGAGGGCTGGGGGCAGGTGAGGGCGACCAATGTCGGGAACCATGAGGGAAGGAAGGACACAGGTGGGCTTACCATCCCCAGGAAGGGCCTGCGACCACCCCAGCAATTCCCAGAGAAAAGGGGGGGCACTACTCACCACACCTTGGTATTAGGCGGGCACCACTTCCGGCAGTCCACTGCACCATCTTGGAATGGGGGGTGCTGCCGCTAGAGGTACGCTGCCACTCTGATCCTGACCGTTGTCGTGACCAGGGCTATGCGACCTCGCAATGTGTTTCACTCGCCGCCCAGTCCCTGTCAAGTGGGGCTATGACGTGGCCAACCTAGCGCAGAGCTAAAAGTTGGGTCGCGTTCGCAGGCCAGACTGGGAAGGCCATAAAGATCTAGGATATCCAGGGCATCGCACAGTCCAGCTATTGATTGCATTTCACACAGGAACAGAAAACAGGGAAGAGAAAAAATTCCATTTAAAAAAGGAAAAAATTCCACGACCGCAGATCCTAGCAGGGAGCCAGGTCCTTACTCCCGACTAGGCAGAAAAAAAAAAAAAAACTGGCGTCCTATAGCAGGAAGTGATGGTATACCCCCTGGGACTGCCTCATGGGCGTAGCCAAAATGGTTTCCTCCTAGTCCTACTCCTGAAGAGAGCAGCATAAGCCCAAGGGTCTAAGATGACTTAGAGTGGTGTCCGTCAGTGATCGTAAGAGAAATGGTAAATGAATACAGGTGACCCATTTTAAAGAAGAGTTAATGCATGCCCTTTTATTTAAAAACATGCTATTAACTAATTGATATTGCCAATCCTTTACTAACATATACATACTTGTGCCACAGGGTTCTCCTGATTTTCACTACGCAGTCTGTATGCCGCCAAACAAGGACTTCAAAATCCAGATGGCCAGTGCACCAAACCCTCTCCCACACATTGGCCTTTATTTTAAAGGAAGGCCTATGGGCAGCCCGGTAACCTGTTAATAGGCCTTCCATGGTAGGTAGTTTGTATCAGTATGTAGTGTACAGGGTCCTCCTGCAAGATATGACTATTTAGGAAAGGTAGCTGTACAGCTCTGGATAGGCCCTACATATACGACACAGCTCCTACATCAACTACACTTAATCTGATTTCTACCCGTTTTGTGATGTGTGTGTGTGTATATAGAACATTGATATTTAAAAAAAAAAAAATTACCAAAATTCTATAAAATTACATGCACAACAATTTCAGATATGCGAGACACCCCTGAATACAAGAATAGTAGAAACAATAAAGACAAGCATACCGATTAAACAAAGTAGAAAAACAAAATAGGACTGAAGAGAAGAAAAGCACAAAAAGGTAGGGAAAAGGTATTTATTGACAGGTCAGTAAAGACTGCAGCATTATTTCACATCAAACAAGAAAAGAAACAGTTAGCCTTCCAATAAAGATCGACAGACTCTCTTTGAATATGTTCCATTAATGGGAGAGGTTTTCAACTCAAGCAGCAAAAAGTCACAAAGTCAAAGATACTCTGCCACTGACAAAAGCAAAAACTCCCAAGGGATGCCAGCTGAAATTAAGACATTTTTGTTATCTGGCTCTGGAGATTTGTCAATTTTTGTTAAAAGCAGCAAAACATTAACATTCTTGGACAACATTTTACTAGTGCATAGTCAGCATAAGGAAGGCTGTAAGAGCAAATCAAAACCAAATAGAGAAACGGAATGGTTTAAATTGATTTACTAAAGCTGCTTTTTCAGCATGCAGGTTTAATACAGCAACTGCCCAAGGGGAAAACCACTTTAAAAAGTCAAAAGAAATCAAAGCTCTTACGGTGTCTAGATAAATGAACACCCTAAACCCATCCTATTGACTAGATCAGATGACCTGCCCAGTGGCCACCTCCCCGCCATTCTCTTTTCTTACCAATTCTTCCCCCCTTTCCTCTTCTTTTCCTCCTAATTAGTTAAAAACAGTGGCTTTTCTCTTACAGGTAGAGCAATACTGGGACCCTATTATATCTCACTTTGTGTATTTGGAGCCTAGACAAATACAAAGCCTGGCCCCCCTCTTTGATCTTACTTTAAAGTAGATGTAAACCCTCACATATACCCAGTGAAGTGAACAACCTCAGATGATACAGAGAGATGAAACAAATCTCCATACATATGTGTTACATGCATATCCGCCTTCTTCAGCTCTACACATTTTTTAGAAAGTGCACATGGTGTTCGAGATTTTCTCTTCCTGTTCAGTACTGGGAGTGGATTCTAGACACAGCCAAGACAGCTGATTAGAGAAAAGGTGCACCCCCCCCCCTCCTCATACGCAGAGACTTGCAGGGCTGTGACATGACAAGACAAGCTCTCTGTTAATCTATTTATAGCAAATCCCGCGACTTGTCATCGAACTTGTCAGAAGTTATGCTGATAACAGAGCAATGAAACAGCAGAAAGACATGGGACTCAGGGCTTTGACGAGAGAAGATAACACTACAGATGTGTGCTTAGGTTAAATTTCATGAATCAGGTTTAAATCTCCATGTTTAGCTTAAAGTGGATCGGTCAAGAGGTCACGTGGACCCATCATATACAGGACCTCTAGTGCATTTCCACTCATCACTCATGGTTCACTTATGCAAAGCTCATTTTCTACCGATAGAAGATTGCAATCTATTTTTTTTTAAGTGGTTTGTATACGTTAATGCCACAAATGTAATAAAAATGAATTCTTAAAAAAAAAAAAACACCCACAGAAAGCAGATTTAAAAGTGGTTGAAAACCTTTACATATACCCAGTGAAGAGACTAGCCTCAGTTGATACAAAGAAATCCTCCTACACGTTGTACCTGTTTATCTGCAGCCTTCCCTCCTTTACATCAGTTCAAAGTCCAGAATTTAAACAGCATTTCTTAACTGACAGAGGGAGGGGATCTGATGTGTCACAATGCACATCTCAGGGGAGTGTTGAATGCAAGCTGAGACCTGAGTGGAGGGAATGGACATGCCAACCTAAGCAATCTGATAGAAAAAATGAGATTATTGACTTACCGTAAAATCGATTTCTCTGTTAATTGACGGACACAGCTCCTGATCCTAACCATTGGGTTATACTGCCCCCTACAGGAGCAGGACTCTAGGCAGAAAAAAAAAAAGTCTGGCTATGCCTATGGGCAGCCCCAGGGGGTATACTCCTCTCCTCCATTTTGTTACAAGCACGGTGAGAAGAACTGCAACTCCACAGAGGGGAGGGTGCTGTGTCCGTCAAGGAACATCTGAGTAATGGATTTTACGGTAAGTCAAAAATCCCATTTTCTCTTTCATTCATTGACAGACACAGCTCCTGATCTTAACAATTGGGACATCCCAAAGCAGTGTTAAACATGAGGGGTGGGAACAGCAAAAAGAAAATTCCCAAGGCCAACTATAGCCAACCAGGTAAACCTGAGCTCAACCAAAACAATACACCCTCAAAGAGGACCAGATCCTCCAAACCACAGCCTGCAAAAACTTGCGGCCAAAGAAAGCATCCGTAGATGCCAACACATCCACTTTATAGAACTTTGTGAAAGTGTGCACCGTTGACCAGGTGGCTGCCTTTTAAACCTGCGTCACTGACGCCTGATGGCCCAGGAGGCACTAAGCACCCTAGTAGAGTGCGCCTTGACAGGAAGATGAGGAACCTGACCCCTGATGGAATAGGCCTGGGTCAACGTCTGTCTGATCCATCTGGAAATAATCGCAGAGGAAGCAGACAACCTTTTCCGAGGGCCATCCATGAGCACAAATAGTGAGTCTGACTTCCTAAAAGACTCCATAGCTGCCAGGTACACCCTAATTTCCCACACCACATTCAAGGTATGCAAAGCAATTTCCTTTGGATATTTTGGCCTGGGACACAGGGAAGTCAACACAAGGTCTTCATCCAAATGAAAAAATCAGACAACTTTTGAAAGGAACGACGGACAGGGACGAAGACCCACCTTCTGTGAACCACAAAGTAAGGTGAAACGACAGGATAACGCCACCAATTCCGATACCCTGCAAGCAGAGGTGATCGCCACCAAGGCCACCTTCTGGGACATCATAAGCAGGGGTTTCCAAAAGGAGGCTTCTGGAGAACTGAGAGCACCAAATTGAGGTCCCAAAGCGGCAACAGAGACCACATTGGGGGGCCAAGTGCCTAACTCCCTGAAGAAAAGTACGCACCAGGGAGTATGCAGCCAAGGGCCATTGAAAGAAGGCTGCTAAGGCCAGTTTCTGCTCAAAGATCCGAGCCACCGAGAAAGCGCAAGGATGAACCCAAAGGGACTCACACCACGCAATGTACGACTTCCACGTACGATGGTAGATGTTCCTAGAAGTAGATTTCCTAGCTTTTAACAGCGTTGGAATCACCGACTCAGACAAACCTCTATCAGCACCTGGTGTTCAACAGCCAATCGGTCAAAGCCAGCGACTAACACAGGATGGATACCACGATCCCCCACTGGCGTAACAATGCTAGCACTGGAGCTAGCACTTTTGTGAAGACATTAATGTGAAGCATCCTTGATGTCGATAGAGGCAAGAAAAAATTTTGCACCCCCACAAAGCAGTTCAGTGCCTTGAGGACCAGAATTGGACACACCTTGCCTTCCTTCCTGGGAACTAAACAGGTTTGAGTAAAAAGCCTGAAAACGTTCCGAAGTCAGAACCGGGACATCCCCTCTTGAAGTAACAGGTCTTGTACCCCCCAAACAGACCCTGTAAGTGGTCCGGGGACAAACGCAAGTTGGAAAAGAAAAACCTTGCCGGGGGTCAAGAGTGAAATTCAATCTTGTAGCCGGACCAAATGACTTTGTGGACCCACTTGTCTTTTACCAGGGAAGTCCACAGGTCTGGAAACCAGAGATATGGTGAGGCCGCAACTTAATGCTGAAGGAGCCTTGTCCGCGGGTCTGGAGAAGCCCGCTCTCAGGTTGCCAGACCAGCTACGTTTGGATCCTCCAGGTCATGAAGGGTCTCAAGCCCTTGTCAGTCGACCCTGAGGGACAAAAAAAAAAAAAACAAAAAAAAAAAAACAAAAAAAAAAAAAAAACTTATGAGCCAAAAAGGCGGACCCACATCAACGAGGGTCCTCGCCCTTAGTAGCCTGCAGAAGAAAAGTACTATTTTTCCCCATGAGACCTTTAATGATGTTATCCAGGGTAGCTCCAAAAAGGCCATCACCTTGAGAAAGGAGATCAGTCAAGGCCTTTTTAGATGTCTGGTCCGCAGACCAGCATTTGAGCAAAAAGACACGCTGAAAGACTACTGCCGAGACCCGAGCCACTAGGGGAGCCGCATCCAAAGAGGCATCACAGAAGAACTACAGCCCCTGTGCCAGCTGATCCACCAGCTCAGCAAAGAATGGGGTAGCTGTTCTCCCTCCAGGTCACGGTGTAAAAGTTAAGCCCACTCAGTTTGCGACACCAGGACAATGGTAAATACCGACCTCAGTGTCTAAACCAGTGTGCATATTGCGGGCCACAGCCTCCGCCTTCCTGTCACAGCCTGATCCTTAAAGGCTGGGGACTCTTCAACCAGAATCATGGTTGCCTTATTCAATCTGGAAACCGGAGGGTCCGTGACCAGTGGAACAGTCCATTTCTTAATAAGGGACTCCTTATAGGGCCGTTTCCTGCGTGGTTACAGATGTGGAGGAATCATCCTCCCTATCTGAGAATTCTGGGCGCGTGGTCGCAGACACAGCAGGGAGACCCACATCCGCGGCAGGGCAGGGGGGGGGGGGATGCTTTTTGCTAGCCCCTCACCTGAAGGCCACCTCAGGACACAAGAGACGAGGACCACCATCGGTGCATGGATGGATGGCTGGAACCCGAAGGGCCCCGCAGGCTCAGAGAGGGGATCAGGTGGGGAGATGTGCTCCAAAGACTCCATAAGTCACCAGGGGGACCCCACAAAAAAGTGTTAAACACTGTAAAGGGACAACCCACACCACGCTGGCAGCATCACCCGTTCACCAGGCACAAAGCGATCCTCAGCAGAGAAGGAGAGGACTCCACCAGACTCACCACCCAGCAGAAACAGGCACCTGCAACCACCAGGATAATTTGTTAACGTGCGGCGATCAGGAAGTAAAAAGATACAGAAGTCCGCACCAAGGGATGAGGAGGGGCTCCCACCGCCAAAATCATTGCCCACAGGGCTCCAGTGCCATGACCGCCACTATTTTCAATGGCAATCACAAAATGGCCAGACTATACAAACATGGCCGTTGTGCATTGAGCATATAGGCTACAGCAAAATGGCGGCACCATGAGGCTCCCTAGGCCTCAAGGACAGGCCCAGGCAGGAAGGGGGCCCTGGAAGGAGCCCCCACCAAGTAGAACTACCCCCCCTGCACAGCAGATCGTCCAGTCACCAGCGGTGCGCACCCCATCGCCAGCATAGCCCCCCTGCCCCCAACCCAGGAGGTGGACCAGACCACCCACACAGCCCCAGCCTGCAGACAGAAAATCTCAGTGCTTTGGATTCTAACAAGTACACACTATAGAAGGATATTTTTTGTTCATTTTGTCAGAGTTTTACAACCACTTTAGGAAAACAAATCACATATTAACCATTAAAAACTATAAACGTGCTACGAAGCCAAAAGCTTGTTAATTGCAGCATGCAATATCATAGCATTTTTGACAGGACAAAAGAAAGATAAATACTTATGCACTATTCTTGTGTAATTACATATGAATTTGGTAAACATGTACAATAAATACAAATGCAGACAATAACAACTCAATACATCTTAGGAGTTAACACATGACAACCACACAGCTTGAAGTATTACAGACATACCAACTCTTTAGGCTCCACAGAACACTAAAAAAACGTCGCTCATTCAACAAGACAAAATAGGAAACAGCAGCAACGGCGATACAACCGCCAAACACATGGAAATATCAAAGGCAAAAATGGAATCATAGCAGTCCACCAAAATGAAAGGGTAAACAGCTGAAAACAACTGAATATAGGTAGCTTTAGTCTACAGAGACAATTGGTCCCAAACAAATTGGTACCATACCAGTCATACCATACCAGTCAGGTACGCTTCAATATCTGGATATGAAATTAGCTTAAAATTTCTATGCTCACTTCTACAGGGAATGCAAACAAGTTTAAGATATCTCCTGATAATTCCTTAAGCAAGCTGCACAAAGCCAACACACACCACCGCTTTATACATGAGCGGAACTGCTCACTGCCAAGGGACCTATAGTAAGTGGCAAGTAGCGTTGTGCTTACGTCAGACACTTTTCTAACAGCTGATTCGTAGTCCTCAGCAGTATCTTTGTCTTCATCTGTGTCACTGCTCACTCCACAGAAAAAGGTTGGGGGCAATTGCAAGATTTCAGCTTTGGCCTTTTCTTCTGGTGTGGGAGTTTTTTCCCAGACAATTACACATTCCGTCTCTTTAGCTCGCCGCTGCCCTTGGCCTGAAAAAGTGGGAAATAAAAAAACTATATAAACTCTATATAAAGTTATGAACCGTTAGAAAGATTATCAATTGCTTCTTCCTATGGCAAAGATGTGATGTGCTGCAGTTGTGCTCATAAGTTTACATACCGTGGCAGAATTTGTGATTTCTTGGCCATTTTTCAGAAAATATGAATAACACAAAAACATTTCTTTTACACATGGTTAGTGTTTGTCTGAAGCCATTTATTATCAATCAACTGGGTTTACGCTATTAAAAACATAATGACAAACTACCCAAATGACTGATCAAAAGTTTACATACCTTATTTCCTAATGCCATGTATTGCCCCCTTTAACATTAATGAGAGCTTAAAGTCTTTTGTGGTATTTGTGGATGTAACGGAACAGAGACCCACAATGTGTTTATGGGATTCCATCAGTATACGGCTTCCTTCAGTCTTGAACATAGATATCAGAAATTTCAGCCACCCCAATAAAAAACGAACTTAGCTTGTATGTATCTGAAAACAACTCCTTTAGGCTCTGTTCACATGTAGGCGTTTTTGGGGAGTTTTTCTGCTCTAGGATCAGCTCTCAAAACGCCCAACAAGACAAATCCTATTCATTTCAATGGCCCCTGTTCACATCTGAGCGTTTTGACGCTGTGAGGAAAACGCCCAACGCTCAAAAAAAGTACATGAGCTTCTTTTTGGGCAGATTACAGGCGTTTTCCATTGGTCTCTATTCAATCTAAAAACGCCTGCACAAAAATCGCGGTAAAATCGCGGCAAAAAACGCGCGAAAAACGCTACGCTCAGGTGTGAATGTAGCCTTATTGAACATGAAACAGACTTTTTATACACTTGAGAAGTATGTCAGTCACTACATGAACAATGACCCAAATATTTACCCAAAACAATCTCACAATGGTTAGATAACGAGGTACAGCTGACTCATGGCTAATCCCATCTAGACAAGGTTATCATTAACATGCTAACTCAGCACACTTAAACCAGCCTGAAAGACCAGACTGTAGGCAACAAGGCTAAAACAAAATACAAAATTACACATTATTCAAAGTGTAAACACATAGAAAATCAGCATAATTACGATGTGTGGAAGACAGGTGGTTGAGCCGATATTAGCATCTGCTAGGAGTCTGACTGTGTGAAGCCTTATTGGCAATAGGCAGCTAGGCCTAGAGTCCCAGAGTCTTCATATAGTCTGAGATATATTGACAAATATTACAGTCCTATTTAAGCAATCTAAACCATATTCTCAGTGTCCATTGAGTTCATTTTCTTGGCCACCCTGTGCCCATAATAGACACAGGGTGACTTACACATAAGAGCTGAGCTGAGACAGGGGTTTCCCAACCTCTCTAAGGGAAGCTGGGTTCCACAGGCCCTCCAACCAAAATGACTCTCGTCACAGTGGATGAGGCGGTTTATCTTCTCAGATGGTAGAGCTGTCCATTCTTCCTGGCAAAAAGCCTCCAGTTCCTGTTAATTCTTGCATGTTAACTTACATGAACTGCACGTTTTAGATCTCCCCAGAGTGGCTCAATGATAGTCAGGAGACTGAGATAACCACTCCAGAACCGTCACTTTTTTCTGCTGTAGTCAATGACAGGTCCACTTGGCCTTGTGTTTAGGATCAGTCATGTTGGAATGTACAAGGACGTCCCATGCACAGCTTCCAAGATGATGAATGCAAATTTTCCTCCAGTATTTTTTTTAATAACATACTGCGTTCATCTTGCCATCAACTCGGACATAATTTTCTGTGCCTTTGTAACTCACACATCCCTAAAACATCAGCAATCCATGTCGGTGTTTCACAGTGGGAATGGTATACCTTTCATCATAGGCCTTGTTGACTCCAAATTTAGCATTTATGGTTGTGGCCAAAAAGCTCAATTTTGGTCTCATCACTCCAAATGACTTTTTGTGCCAGGATTGAGGTTTGTCTCTGCGCTGTTTGGCGTATTGTAAGTGGGATACTTTGTTACATTTGCGTAGTAATGGCTTTCTTCTGGCGACTCGACCATGCAGCCCATCTTTCTTCAAGTGCCTCATTGTGCATCTTGAAACAGCCACACCACATGTTTTCAGAGAGTCCTGTATTTCATATGAAGTTATTTGTGGGTTTTTCTTTGCATCCCGAACAAATTTCCTGGTAGCTGTTGCTGAAATGTTAGTTGGTCTACCGGACTGTGGTTTGGTTTCAACAGAACCCCTCATTTTACACTTCTTGATTAGAGTTTGAACACTGCTGATTGGCATTCTCAATTCCTTGGATTTCTTTTTATATCCCTTTCCGGTTTTATACAGTTCAACTACCTTTTCCCGTAGATCCTTTGGCAATTCTTTTGCTTTCACCATGACTCAGAATCCAGAAATGTCAGTGCAGCACTGGATGAAAGATGCAAGGGTCTGTCAGGAGTCCAGAAAATCACTGACCTTTAATACACACACACACACTAACTACAAGCAAACAGATCACAGGTGAGGATGGTTACTTTTAATAGCCATTCAAACTCCTTTGCGTCAAATTGTGTGCATGTTTTTAGGCCAAAATCACCAGGGTATGTAAACTTTTGATCATGTCATTTGTGTAGTTTGTTGTCATTATGATTTAAAAAAGAGTAAACAGTTAATTTATAATAAATTGCTTCAGCCAAACACTATCCATGAGTGAAAGAAGTTTGTGTTATCATTCATATTCTTGGAAAAATGGCCAAGATATTAAATTCTGCCAGGGTATGTAAACTTATGAGCACAACTGTATGTAGAACCTTTACCTAGTAACAGTAATAATACTTCTAAATATTAGTTAAGTACTTTGCAAGGAAAGAAGCTAATCTTAAATCGAGAAGAAAAAAAATTAACATTGCAGCTTACTAATCCTTCACAATGTGACTAAAGTTTTTTTTGGGGGCTTTTTCCTTTAATTTTACTTTTATTAACTCACTCACTTTCACGATTTAATCCATTGCATCTATAAACTATTAACTCCTCCTTTCTCCCCCCCCCCTGAGAATACAGAGGGATGTATAGTTTTCAACTCATAGCTGGGAAAGCTAAAAAACATTTGTTAGATATTTCAGCTAAGCTCACATGAAGTGAAAATGACACTGCATTTGCTCCAGCCATGAGCTAGGCTGCAGTCCTAAGGAATGGCATGTCCAATAAGCACCGCCCTGTGCATTTCATCGTATTGACGTCTTCAGGAACGGAACTCCAATCCTCCTTTGAAGACATCAATATGATAAAATGCGTAGATAGGCGTTGGGCCTATTTGACATGTCATTCCATAGCACTGCAGCCTAGCTCGCAGCCAATGTATTGCCTCTGGAGCTGGCACTGTTTAAAGGTGGACACATAAATTTTTACTGGAAATGTCATTGTACTAATAAGTGCAATCTATTATGCAGTGTTTTAAATACATGTATGGTTTTATGCGATGAAGTCTCTCTCTGCATTTTATTTGGATCCCGTTAGGCATTAAATGGGAATCGCTGCATAATCCTGGGACAAGTGTGTCATCCTACAGAGGCTGGAAGGAAGCGGATCCAGGGATTAAATGAGATAAGTTGGTTTGTGTGGATAGCTGGTGGCTGCACTGTTTGTGGATGAAGATTTAGCATTGTTCGAGGACTGAAAATGTTTGCATAATTGAAGTTTTTTTTGCATACTTGTTCTGGGTAAATCCATTCAAATATGAAAGTCAAATCAAAATAGGTCAGCAATAGTACTCTGGAACCTGCCAGCACAGGATTCCTTAAAGCTAAACTGTGGGCTTATCTTCAGTCTTGCACAGTTGTATAGGCTCCTCGTCTGAAATGATATTTCCTACTCCTGTGCACTGGAAGCTGCAGTAAAGCAGATACAGCCCATCCCATTTCCCAGCTGGAAGACATCTAAGCCTACTCTTACCCCCGTTGTACCGTCATGGACCTGAACCCTTTCTAATTCAGTTTTATCAGTCACGGAGGCTCGTCATCCCATGTGGGCATAACCTTGTGCAGTCGCCTCCAAACTGACATCAGCTCAAAGCATTTGGATATTTGCCCAACTCCTCCCATGAGTCAACCCACTCTATGCATTAAGGTTGAGGGCTGTTGGGAGGAATACCAAGGCAGGGAGCTGTGATGCTGCAGGCCCTTTCACACCTGCTATGATCTGCCTGAATTGCACAGAGAAGCACAGAGACCCGCTGATGACATATCTTGGTACAAAATAAGGCATGTAAGAAAACTGAAATAAGTTTTCTTTAAAATCATCATTAGCATGTCGAAGAAGAGGAAAGAGGGATCAGTGTTAGAATGTTAGAAAAGAAAAAAAAAAACAAGATTAAACTTGAGTTTTAATGTGGATGACTAATTTGATGAAGTCAAAGGTACAAGCAGGTTAAATGCTTTATATCTCAATTCTAGTTACAATGCTAGTAGGCATGCATGTGCAAGAAAGAATCCACTGTAAGCATCTGGAGATTAAAGCTATTCTGAGGTACAAGAATTTCTGTTCTTGACCAACCATTTACTCACTTATTCAGCAATAAATACCTTTGCCCTTTTTATCTTCTTCATAAAGTTGTCCATTTAACTTCTTAACAGCAGCCTCAAAATCCTCATCTGTACAACAAACCAAAATTGTTATTTCAAGCAACTGTTTAAAACCTAAATAGGTACATACAGAATATTACAACAGAAATTCAAAAATGGGTTACTGCCGCCAATTTTGCCCCACTAGGTGAAACAAGAATGGAAGCAAGATTAAATCCATGGATCAAAACATTAATATTGTATCTTTGAGCAATTATATCCATGGGCACCAAGAAGTAGTCAGCCTGCTTTTCTTCACCAAATAAGTAAACATATAGGCAAGTCAACACAGATTGCATTCAACTTGTTTCGGACTCTGATGCGTGAGCCCTAATATATATAACAGTCTAAAAATATTTTTGAATGTACATAATTTGCGAAGTTACCATCAACATCATTTTCATCACTGACATATCCAGGCTTGTTCTTGTAGCAGAAGAAAGTAGGAGGAAGTAGTAGCTGATCAGCTAGTGCTTTCTGTTCTGCTGTTGGAGTCAACTCATACACAATAAGCACATCTTGGGAGATGTCCGATTCAAGAGAATTACTACTCTTTGCTAAAAAATATTTAAACAAAAAAAAAAAAAATTAGACAAGTAACCAGAAGCAGAAGGCAGTAGAAAGGGTTACCATACTGGTTAAGCTGATAGTATAATAAATAAAATCTCAATAAGCATGGTGTCAAAAAACATTAGTTAAGCCATTTCTCTAGCACTACTGAATAAAAGCTATATACAAGATTTTTATTGATATATTTGAAGCATTAAAAAAAAAAAAAAAAAAAAAAAAAGTTATTTGGCACTGGCGCTTTTTTTAATTTAAAGTTGTTGTTAAAGTAGCTGATAGGTGCCCATCAAACTTTGAAAAAAGTAAAGCACTTTAACTTCAAACAAAATGTGTTCATTGAATCTAAATAAATCCGCTCTAAGGATGTCAGAGGATAAATTAAATGTGTGCACAGGTAAGCTGCAGCCTCACTTAAAATATAGCCAAAAGGCTATATAAATATGTATGTAAATATGAAGTGGTGGCGCTGCTTATAAAGTGCAAATAGGTATATATAAATATATAAAAATGAAAAGAATATAAAATGTAGAAACACAGATGTGATTGAGGAATAAAAATATAAATATAAATGGTGGATATGTAAATAGTGCCACAATATGGTGAAAATCCAACATGAAATGGTATTGGGAATGAGTTAGTATGGAATATATGAAAAAATATAAAAAAGTAAAATGAAGTAAGATATAAATAACCACCAAAGTGCGTAATATAAAGTGCAAAGTACTACAATATATATATCCTAGTATATACCTAAAATAATAATATCAGCATGTTGCAATAAAATGGTAAGAGAATAACTTGAAATAATAATACATAGGCGATGGTATAATATGAGAAAGTGTGCAAAAAGTGCAACAATTAAACTGGGTGTGCGGAAAACTTTTCCGGAAAAATAAATAAGAGTGCGGGAAAATATTTTTACAAAGTGCAGCAAGAAGTGATGTGATCTAAATTCATGTGATAAATAAGTCCGTATAATAGTAAAGGTGCAAAACAATATTATGGACAAGCTAGATGTGCGAAGAAATATGAACTCCAAGGTGAAAATAAGAAATGGTATTCAATCAGATCAGCTGATAAAATAAGTCCATATATAGAGGATTGTGCCCCGAAATGTGTTCATTGCTGGGAAAATAGGAATGCCGAAGAGGTGCATTATTGATATATTTTAAGCAGTTTTTGTGCAATGCTAAAAAAAAATGTCATCCAAAAATATCACTCAACAATTAGGTGCTAAGGTGGTACATAGTGATTTTTAACAGCCCATTCAGACTAGCGTGACTTGTCAGCCTGAAGTAGATTTTCTAGCTTCTAACAGTGTAGGAATCACCAAATCCAACAACCCTCTATCCTTCAGTACCTGGCTTTCAATAGCCAGCCGTTAAAGCCAGCGACCGTAAAGCAGGATGAAACAAAAGTCTCCAAGGAGCATCGGCTACCAGCCTAACGAGGCCTGCGTACCAAGACCGGCAAGGCCAGTCTGGAGAAACCGGAATCCCTTCTGCCTCGATTCCGCGCAGAAGTTTCGTCAGAAGCTGAAGTGGAGGAAAAGCGTAAATCAGATATGGTATCCAAGGGGCTGCCAGAGCGTCGGCCAAAGGATCCCGAGATCTTGCCACAAACCTCTGAACCTGCCGGTTAAGACAAGAGGCTAACAGGTCCACAATCGGGAGTCCCCCACCGGAGATACAGTTGTTGAAACACCTCCGGGCGAAGAGACCATTGGCCCGGCTCCAACGCCTGTCCACTGAGGTAGTCCACCTGCCAATTTCCCCCCCTGGCATGTGCACAGCAGAGGGCTGGAACATATCTGACGGTGTTCACCGTCACTGGGAGTGAGGGACAGATACTTGGGGGACGCTGAGAGAATGGTTTGGATGGCTTCAGATGGGACAGTAATATTTGTCAGCAACATCTCTCAGGAAATGTATGAAGATGAATGGTTTGACTTTTCAGATTGCTAGAATATTGCAGGAGTGGCTCATAGACCCTTGCTAGATAGTGAGATGGGGTTTGTTATTGGTAAGTGCCTATATTCCATTGTTCTATTGTTTGTCTGCCTTAAGATAAACCTATTACGGGATGTATATGTGTATTGGCTGCTAAGGGGGAGGGGGGATTGTCCCACAGTGTACATCTTTGTGCATGTGTTTGAACAGTGAGTTCTATTTCACCCTCAAGAGTCCTGTCTCCTATTGGGGGAATCCGCTACAAGGGATTTCTATGCTCTTCATACCCCCTTGAATAATCACTAAGCACTTGTAAGAGCTTGTTCCTGTTCCTGCTTCACCTCTGGGAAAAGAGGTTCACCCACTGGAACCTGGAGCCTTGTAGGTCCAGGGTGGGTAGGAGACGGCGGGACCCCAACCAAGCTGCTGCGGTTCGTGGGGTCTGAGGTGGTTATGGAGTCTGGTGGAGTGCATGTAGCCCTCGGGAAGCACTAGGAGCATCTGTCAAAGGAGGTACCCAGTCGGGGTCTGTTGATCCGTTACAATATTCTGCCCACCTTAGAATGCCAGCTACTTCTCTGGTCACTTGGGCACTTTTGGTGGCCGTCCACAGGGAGAGGCAGGGACAGGCAAAGCCTGATCGCCCGGATCTTAAGGATACTGATCAGCAGACTGGACTCCTCCTGAGTCCAAATCCCTTGAGCCGCATCTGTACCCAAAACCGCTCCCCACCTGGACAGGCTGGCGTCTGTGGAAACCACTGCCCAGTACAGGGGGAGAAAGGACTATCCCTGTCGAAGCGCCAGGAAACAGCCACCAAATCAAGGATCCCCTTGCACCCGGCTCAACAGAATCAGATTGTCCAGAGACTGAGGATTTTTGTCCCTTTTGGCAAAAATCTCCTTATGCAGAGGACTGGTATGGAACTGAGCAAACAGAACCGCCTCGAAGGAGGAGACCATTAAGCCCAGCCCCTGCATGCAAGTCCTGAGAGACTACCAATGTTTAGACAACAGGAGCTGAATTGTATGCTGCAACTTCAGTAATTTTGCCCCTGGAAGAAACACCCTGATTGAGGCTGAATCCAAAGTCAGGCCCAGGTAGTCCAGGGTGTTGGATGGAGTCAGAGCTGATTTCTGAAAATTCAGTTTCCAGCCACACTCTTGCAGAGTTCACACAGTGATGTCCAGAACGTCTTAAGACAGACCGAGACTCTGCACACAGAAGGAGATCGTCCACGTACCCCAGTACCGCGATCCCCTCTGCCTGAGCAAGGCCAACACCAGGGCCAACACTTTTCGATCACACGAGGAGCTCAGGTGAGACCAAAGGGTAAAGCTATGAATTGATAATGCTCCTCTCCCTCGGCAAAGTGAAGAAAACGTTGGTGCCCCACATATTGGGATGTAAATGTAAGTGTCCTTGATATCAATAGAGGCCAGAGAATCCAGATGAAGGGATGCCACCACCATGAGAATGGACTCCATACGAAATTTCTGAAGCAGCCCAAAGCGATTTAGGGCATTGAGGACCAAGATTGGACGAACCATGCCTTCCTTCCCGGGAACAGTAAACAGATTTGAATAAAATCCCTGAAAACGTTACAACTCTGGAACTGGCACAATTACTCCCAGTAAAAGCAGATCCTGCACCGCCCCATAAAGGCGTTGCAGCCGATCTGGGGACAGGCGCAAGTTGGAAGGGAAAAATCTTGCCAAAGGCAAGGACTGAAACTCGATCTTGTAACCGGACCGAATCAACTCGTGGACCCATTTGTCTTGAATGGAAGATCAACGGTCTGGAAAGAAGCGAAGATGTCCCCCCACCCTAGATACGAGTGAGGGCCCCCCCCCCCCTCAGGCAGAGGAGGGCTTGTCTGCGGGACCAGTGGAACCCAATTTTGACTTACCAGCCCAGTGCCTCTTGGAACCTCCCATGAAGTAATGGGTGGATTTGTGTACCTTGTCCTGCGAGCCCGCGGGACGAAAGGGACGTTTGTGATGTGATCTGAGAAGAAAGGACCACGTTTACGATGAGGCTCTTTGCTCTTGGCAACCTGTGGAAGCCGAGTACTCTTAACCTTTCGTAAGACCTTTGAACGTTCTCTTCCATAGAAGCTCTGAACAGGCGGTCTCCTACAAAAGGGAGATCAGTCAACACCTTTTTGGAAGCCTGGTCCGCAGAAAAGTATTTCAGCCAAATCATGCGACGAAAGGATCACCGCTGTTACAGATGCTCTGCAGGCTAAAGGGGCCGCATCCAGAGAGGCATCACAAATATACTGTAACCTCTGTATCAACTGATCAGCCAGCTCAGGAGGATGTTGACCCCCTGTCAAATCCTGGTGCAGAAGTTTTGCACATTCCGTTAAGGTCTGGGAGACCAAAGCGATGGCAAACACCGGCCTCAAAATTGAACTTGCTACAGTGAAAAGGTATCGGACCAGAGCCTCAGCTCTCATCCACAAGCTTTTTAAATTATAAGGAATCCTCCACCGGAAGAAGCATGGCTTTATCCAAACTGGAAACCTGAGAATCAACCACCAATGGAACAGTCAGTTTCTCCAAAAGGGGCTCTTTAAAAAGATAACTCCTAGCGAAATGCTTAGGAATCCCAACCATGCGTTTCAGGGATCCCACCTGACTTGCGACAATATCGTCAAAATAGGCAGAAAAGGGGAACCCAGTGGGTTGACTAGTGTCTGCAGAACTGCACTAGTGTCACTCCAGAATCTGAGGTGTCAGAGGATACAGGTGAAGGGAGGGGGCGCTTTTTGCTAGGCCGCTTTTGAAGAGCCATATCAACTTTGGACACTAGTGACTGCAGGACCGCCGTCATGGCTTCCAGGGCAAACAGACCCAGAGGGTGCCGCCGCTTCCGAGAGTGAGTCAGGTGGCGACACATAAACCTGAAAACTATCAGCGCAATAATCTGTGTAAAAAAAGTGCCCTTAGACAAATGTAGATAAATCAAATAGATGCAATAAATCTATATTCCAGCTGCTAACATTCATTGTGATCCACTTACCAATAAAGTACAATAAAAATCAAAAATGCTGCGCCAGAAAATAATTTGACAATAAATATACAAATATTAAATAATAAATATTCAATAAAAGGATGAAATTAAAGTTAACTGTGCAGTCCCAATGATCACAAATAAAAACACCCCAGTGGACGTGATCCTCAATACAACATCCCAGTGATTACAGGTGTATCCAAAATAGTCTATGCCTTTGTGAGTGTGCTCCTGAATCCACCACCAAAAAAAAAAAAAAAAAAAAAAAATTTTTTTTATATATATATATATATATATATATATATATATATATATATATATATATATATATATATATATATATATACACATATACATATACATATACATATATACACACACACACACACACACACACACACACACATATATATATATATATATATATATATATATATATATATATACATACAGTAAAACCTTGGATTGCGAGCATAATTCATTCCGGAAGCATGCTTGTAATCCAAAGCACTCTTATATCAAAGCAAATTTCCCCATAAGAAATAATGGAAACTCCGCTGATTCGTTCCACAACCATATACATATATATATATATATATATATATATATATATATATATATATATATATATATATATATGGCACCAGCGCTGCTGTTGTGCTGGGACTTGTGGGGAGGGGGTTATTGCAATTGTTTCACATATTGCGGGCGGCCTCCGAATTGACCATGGAGTCCCTGGAGCATGTGTCACCACCTACTAAATATTCAATAAAAGGAAAACATTAAAGTTAACTGTGCAATCCCAATGATCACAAATAAAAACACCCCAGTGGACGTGATCCTCAATACAACATCCCTGGATGCCTGCATCCTTAGATGTGCCTGTTCCAATCATAAAGCATGTGAATTGCTAAATGATGTACCTTCATTACATTTAATCATATTGCTACACTTAGAGGCGCCTCTCTTCTCTTTTATACTGTGACTTGAGGCTACTTGTATATCAAGACATCGCTTGTATATCAAGTCAAAATTTATTTGAAAATTAAATTTTAGAGGCTTTATATAAAGGTTAGAGGTGAGGTTAGAGGCTTTATATAAATTTTTTGGTGGTGGATTCAGGAGCACACTCACGAAGACATACACTATTTGGATACACCTGTAATCACTAGGATGTTGCATTATGGATCACGTCCACAGAGGTGTTTTTATTTGTGATCATTGGGATTGCACAGTTAACTTTAATGTTTACCTTTTATTGAATATTTAGTAGGTGGTGACACATGCTCCAGGGACTCCATGGTCAATTCGGAGGCCGCCCGCAATATGTGAAACAATTGCAATAACCCCCTCCCCACAAGTCCCAGCACAGCAGCAGCGCTGCTGCTATAGCAGAAAGAGGGAGCAGTACACCCACAGGGACTCCCCACCACCGACTTAGGGAAAGGATACAGAGCGCCAAGCTGCTTGCAATGCAGGGATCAGACAGAAGGAGGAAGCACCGTCACTGCCACTACAGGCCCACCACCGCATCACCACTCCACAGGCTACAAGAAAATGACTGCCACACTGATTTTAATGGAAAACTCCAAAAACATTGCTGTTGAAGCGTCAGAACAGCCATCCACTGTAAAATAATGGCAACGCACGGCACCCAGGAGCTTGTAGTCAGCAAGGGGGGCCCCAACAGGGACCTCCATCCTGACATTACCAAATAACATTTTATTGTGAGCTGCCAGCGGCGTGCTCCCTCCCCCTCCAACTCAACACCGCATGACCCCATACCTGAAAGTAGTCAAGCCACCCCGGGAAGGGGGGACTAAAGGGGGGGGGTAGGGGAGGGTGACTTGTGCAGGGGAACCCAGCTAGTAAGGGGGTACCAAGGAGGCCTACCAAACCGAGGAAAGAGCCCGCGTCCACCCGAACATTTTCCCAGAAGAGAGGGGGGACACTACTCACCACACCTGGGCACAAAGCGGGCACCACTCTGGGCAGTCCACAGCACCATCTTGGAATGGGGGTGCTGTAGGTCAGAGGTACGCTGTAACTCAGGTCGTGACCAGGGTCGTAACCAGGGCTATGCGTCCTCGCAAAGTGTTTCACTCGCCGGCCAGCCCCCCGCCAACCTAGCGCGGATCAAAAGTTGGGTCACTCTCGCTGGCCAGACTGGGAAGACTAAGGATCTAAGACAGGGGTCTTGAAACTATGGCCCTCCAGTTGTTCAGGAACTACAATTCCTATCATGCCTAGTCATGTCTGTGAACATCAGTTTTACAATGCCTCATGAGATGTGTAGACCCGCACAGCAGGAGGGCCGAAGTTTGGGGATCTCTGATCTAGGATATCCAGTGCGTCGCCCAGTCTGGCTGTTTATTGTAGTTCTCACAGGAACAAAAAATAAGAAAAAACAAATTCTGTTTAAAAAGGAATAAATACTAGGACAAGAGATCCCAGCAAGGAACTAGGTCCTTACTCCTGACTAGGCAGAAAAAAAAAAACTTAAGTCCTATAGCAGGAAGTGGGAAGTATACCCTCTAAGACTGCCCTATGGGTGTAGTCAAATTTGTTTTCGCCTAGCCCTACTCCTATGGAGAGAAGCATAACCCAAAGTTTAAAGAAGATATGGAGCTTTGTCCGTCAAAACGAAAGGGAAAAATATTTTTCTTTTCATGCAGCACAGTGGACACTTGCTTAGAAACCACCACAATGAAAAGCAGCATCACTTGATACATAGATTCTGAAAAAACAGAAAGGGGATCAAAGAAGAGTACCAGCTTATCTTGGGGGGGGGGGGGGGGGGGGAGGAAGACACAACCGTAGCTTGTAAATGGGTGCGATAATCCTTTCCAGCTAATTCTCCAAGACTGCTTTCGTAGGATCCGACAGTAAAGCCTAGCACATATGGGGCGAATGTCAGGCAACACCAGCCTGTTCAATAAAAACCGGTCGACAGAAAGGCTGGGGAGCAGGTTGCAGAGCTAGAAAAAAAACACATTATATATATATATATATATATATATATATATATATATATATATATATGGGCCTGGGCCTTTGTCGACAGGGTAAGGGCTTTGTGTGGATGAGTTTGGCACACTTCACAAGATCATTCAGAATTCAGAAGGCGCATTTCACCTGTAGTTGACCTTCTGATGCTTGACCCCTTTCAAGAGGGTTTTCCACTTCTATTAACTAGTATGGGGAGGGAAAATCAGTCTGACCGTAAGAAAAGCCCATTGACATGTCCTAAGAGTGGATAATTTTACTTAATAAACCCTTTCGTACAGCACCTGGGTTTCCAAATACTATAAAAGTAATGAAGGGTATCTCATTTTAAATGCACTTGGGATCTCAGAAAAAATACATTACTTATTTACGCAGGCTAGTAGTTGGGGAACAAAATTAAGTAACCCTAGTGAAAGCAATAATTCTAATATAAGTTGAGACAAGCAATTAGTCTCTGCCCTTTGCTATATTTTCTATTTGCATGCAAAACACTACCAACACATATGATGGGATATATTTTGCATTAAGGGAACATAAGCCATTGCATTCTTCAGTCTTTGGGTCTAAAAAGGGGCGATACAATAAAGCAGACTTGTTCATTCAATGAGCTGCATCACACTGCCCATGCATTGCACATTATTTTTTGTATGCAAATACCGCTACATTGACTGGCATGGGGGGGAAAAAAAAACACTATATTTCTCCGTTTCCCTATATATATATATATATATATATATATATATATATATATATATATATATATATATATATATATATATATATATATATATATATAGACACACACACACACACACACAGTTAGGTCCATATATATTTGGCACAATTTTAGTTTTTTTCGTGTATATACCAAAACACATTCAAGTTCTAGTTATATAATGGTAATGGATATGGACTGAAAGTGCACACAAGTTTAATTTGAGGGTATGTACATTCAAATCAGAGGAAGGGTTTAGGAATTACAGCTGTTAAGAATAGCCACCCCCCTTTTTTTAAGGGACCAAAAGTAATTGGGCAATTGAATCAAAAGCGGTTTCAAGGCCAGGTGTGGGCTACTCCGTTATTTCTTCATCAATTTAGCAGGTAAAAGGCCTGGGGTTGATTCCAAGTGTGGTATTTGCATTTGGAATCTATTGCAGTGAAACTACATCATGCTTTCAAAGGAGCTGTCCATGCAAGTGAAACAGGCCATTGTAAGGCTTCAAAATCAAATCCATACATTCTGAGGAAAGAACGCACTGATGAACTCCGTAACATAAAAAGGGCTGGGCGTGAAGGGAAGACAACAGTGGTGGATGATCGCAGGACCTCTTTATGGTAAAGAAAACCCCATTCACAACATGCAGACAAGTGAGGGACACTCTCCAGGAGGTGGGCATATAATTGTCAAAGTCAACAATTAGGAGAAGACTTCACAAGAGCAAATACACACCGCAAATACTCACCACACACCGAATCAGGCCCCGACCCCTTCAACCTTGACAAACCGATAACACTAGAAGTCTAAAAAAGCATAGCCGTGCTCTTGAGCGCCTATGGCGTAAGACTCGGTCTCAGAAGGATTTCAACCAATATAAATCCGCCCTCCAAAAATACAATTCCAGTCTCCACACTGCCAAACAGACCTATTTTATCACTCTCATTAACAGCCTGTCATCACGCTCCCGGCAACTCTTCGCTACCTTTAACTCTTTACTCCATCCTCCACTACCCCCTCCCACCGACTCAATCACTGCCCAGGAGATTGCCAACCACTTCAAACAGAAGATTGACACAATTCGTAAGGAGATCGTTGCTGTTCAGATACCTTCCTCCATGCTTTATGCTTCATGCCCACAAGTGCGATCATTACTTCCCTCATTCAACCCCGCCACTACGGACGAGGTTGCTAAACTACTTGCTAACGTCCACTTAACCTGCCCTCTGGGTCCTGTTCCCTCGCAAATGCTACGGTCACCTTCTGGCCCTATTCTACACTCTCTAACCCACATATTCAATCTCTCCCTCTCTTCTGGCATTTACCCCAACTCTCTAAAACATGCACTAGTCAGCCCCATACTTAAAAAGCCCTCACTGGACCCAACCTATCTGAACAAACTACGCCCTATTTCCTTGCTCCCCTTTTCATCCAAACTCCTCGAACGTCTAGTCTACAACCGACTGTGCGACCACCTTGCCGAGAATAGCCTCCTTGATCCCCTTCAGTCTGGATTTCGGCCTCAACACTCCACTGAAACTGCACTCCTAAAGCTGACAAATGATCTGCTAACGGCCAAAACCAGTGGACACTATTTTGTACTCCTACTTCTGGACCTTTCTGCTGCCTTTGATATGGTTGACCATCCCCTCCTCCTCAAAAAACTCCATGCCTTTGGTCTCCGTGACCGTACTCTTCAATGGTTATCTTCCTACTTATCCAACGGCACCTTTAGCGTTACCTACAATTCTACTTCCTCCTCTCCCCTTCTCTGTTGGAGTCCCCCAAGGCTCTGTTCTTGGACCCCTCCTATTTTCAATCTACACCTCCTCTCTAGGTCAGTTGATAGCCTCCCACGGCTTCCAATACCATCTCTACGCTGATGATACCCAAATCTATCTATCTATCCACTCCTCAGCTCTCTCCCTCAGTTTCCTCACGCATCACTAATTTACTATCAGATACATCGGTCTGGATGTCTCACCACTTCCTCAAGCTCAATCCATCCAAAACCGAGCTTATAATTTTTCCTCCAACGCGTGCCCCTTCCCCTGATTTCTCCGTCAATATCAATGGCATAACCATCAGCCCATCCCCATGCCAAGGTGTTAGGTGTTGTCCTGGACTCTGAACTCTCCTTCAAACCCCACATCCAATCGCTGTCCAAATCTTGCCGCCTCAGCCTTCGCAACATCTCCAAAATACGCCCCTTTCTAACCAAAGACACAAAACTCCTAGTTCACTCCCTGGTCATCTCGCGCCTCGACTACTGCAACTCCCTTCTCATTGGCTTACCTCTACACAGGCTATCCCCCCTTCAATCCATCATGAATGCTGCCGCCAGACTCATCCACCTCCCCAATCGCTCAGTGTCCCCTGCTCCTCTCTGTCAAGCCCTCCACTGGCTTCCGCTCACTCAACGAATTAAATTCAAAATACTTACATCTTACAAAGCAATCCACAGCCTAGCCCCCAGCTACATCACCAGCCTCATCTCAAAATACCAACCTAATCGCTCTCTTCGTTCCTCTCAAAACCTCCTGCTCTCTAGCTCACTCATCACCTCCTCCCACGCTCGCCTCCAGGACTTTTCCAGAGCCTCTCCAATACTATGGAACTCCTTACCCTTATCTGTCCGATTATCTCCCACTCTATTAGCTTTTAGGCGATCTCTGAAAACCCTCCTTTTCAGAGAAGCCTATCCTACCCACACCTAAGAAATATACCTCCATTTTCTCCATCTACCCATCCCCCACGGTTATTGCCTTTTGTTTCAATTGACCCTCCCTTCTAGATTGTAAGCTCTAATGAGCAGGGCCCTCTAGTTCCTCCTGTTTTGAACTGTATTGTAACTGTATTGTCTGCCTTCACATTGTAAAGCGCTGCGCAAACTGTTGGCGCTATATAAATCCTGTAAAATAATAATAATAATAATAATAAATACAGAGGGTTCACCACAAGGTGCAAACCATTTATAAGCCCGAAGAAAAGAAAAGCCAGATTAGACTTCGCCAAAAAAAAATCTAAAAAAGCTAGACCAGTTCTGGAAAAGCATTCTTTGGACGGATGAAACTAGGAATAAACAATTTCTGCAAATTGATATACCTGTATGTTGGCTTGAAGAACTGTACCGGGGTGATGCCTACAGCTGAAGGCATCAACCTGGTACAGTTTTTTAGAGCCAACGGTCAGCTTTCTGGTGATAACCGATGCGGCTCAGCAGCCGCTCGGTGGTTATCCCAGCAAGCGGAAGGGCACATCCCCTGCCCATCCCGCAGCTCTGCCCGGGTCTCCTGTGCCCATAGGAGACCGGAACAACCAGCCGGCTGGTTAGAGTCCCGAACAAAGCCGCATTCGGCTTCGAACAGGTCTCCGGTCAAGTAACCCGGAAGCAATGTCATAACGTCACTTCAGGTTTACTCAGCTACTAATGGTGTCAATTTAAAAGACTGACAGTATTCAAAAAAGACGATTTCAGCGTTTTGAATACTCTGAAGTGCATTGGAGGGGTTTGGGGTCCTTTAGACACAAGATCCCTCCATAAAGAGTACCTGTCACTGCCTATTACTGCCAAGAGAGGTTTACAATCCGTGTGACAGCAATAAAAGTAATGAGAATTGTTTTTTTTATGTTAAACATAAAAAATAAAAAAGGAAAAAAAAAAAAACATTTTTAAAAGCGCCCCCCGTCCCTGTGACCTCGCCCACCAAAGAAAACACATATGTAAGTCGCCCCCGCAAATGTAAACTGTGTTCAAATCACACATAAGTATTGCCTCGATCGTCCAAGCGAAAGCAATAATTCTAGCAAGAGACCTCCTCTAACTCTAAACTGGTAACCATTAATTTTTTAAAGCGTCGCGTATGGAGATTTTTAAGTATAGTAGTTTGTCACCATTCCACGAGTGAGCGCAATTTTAAACCAAACCATACTATGTTAGATATCGGATTACTCGGAGTGACATTTTTCACAATATACAAAAAAATTGGGCTAACTTTTCTGTTTAGTTTTTTCCAAAAAAAATTGCGTCTAAAAGACTGCTGCACAAATACCGCATGACAAAAAATGATTCAACGACCGCCATTTTATTCCCCAGAGACTTTGCTAAAAAATATATATATAATATTTGAAGGTTCTAAGTAAATTTCTAGCAAAAAAATTGGATACCATAAAATCCATTTCTCTGATGTTCTTTGACGGAAACAGCTTCTGGTATTCATAACCATTGAGTTATACTGCCCTCTACAGGAGTAGGACACTAGGCAGAAAAGAATTCTGGCTATACCCATGGGCAGTCCTAGGGGGTATACTCCTCTACTGCTGCATCCAAAGAGTAATCAGAGAAACTGTAGCCCATGGACCAACAGGTCCGCTAGCCCCGCAAAAGGCAGGGAAAAGCTAGTCTCCCTCCAGGTCCTGGCGTAAAAGCTTAGCCCACCCATGCAGAGTTTGACACCAGGGAAATGGTAATTACCGGCCTAATTGCCGAACCAGCCACAGCGCACATATGGCGGGGGCCAGGGCATCTGCCCGCTTATTAGCTGGACCTGTAAAGGAAACCGGCGAGTCCACAGGAGGCAGTGGCTTCAGCCATGCTCACAGGGGCCGTCTCAGGTAGTTTCCAAGTAGTAAGCCGCAGCCAACATTTTCGGCCATATCCGACCGCTTGAGGTACGAGGATGCTAAACTATCGGCTCCCCCAGACCAACAACTGCCGCAGGGAGCCAGAGGACATCCCTGCCCCAGTCACCAACCCCCCAGCATGGTAGGGAACCCTGCTCAACCACCCGTTGTGTACCAGGAAAACCCGGTCTGCAGAAACTCCAACCAGTCCCCTTAACCACTTAAGCCCCAGCCCTATTTCGGACACTTTTTGTTTACAAGTTAAAACCAGTATTTTTTTCCTAGAAAACTACTTAGAACCCCCAAACGTTATATATATATTTTTAGCAAAGACTCTGAAAAATAAAATGTCGGTCATTGCAAAAATTTTTGTCACGCGGTATTTGTGGTCTTTAAAACGCCATTTTTTTGGGGGAAAAAAATGAAAAATCACATTTCACTGCATTTAAAAAATACTAAACATATATACTAAACGTATATTGTGAAAGATGATGTCATGCCGAGTAAATCGATACCCAACATGTTAAGGTTTAAAATTGCGCCCCCCCCCCCCCTCCATGGGATGGCGACAAACTACGGCCAATAGAGATCTCAATCGGCGACGCTTTAACTCTAAACTGATAACCGTTAAATAAATTTAGAGTGTAGCTCTTTTTTTTTTTAATTATTGCCCACGCTCTGGCGATCGCGGCGATACCTCACGTGTGGTTTGAACAGCGATTTCATTCGCGGCTCGACTTGCGTATACGTTTTTTTTTGTGCGCGAGCTAACGGTGACGGGGGCGGCTAAATTTTTTTTTCCTATTTATTTTTTCTTTTTTTTAAATATATTAGAGTTTAAAAAAAAAAAAAAAAATCTGATCACTTTTATTGCTGTCACAAGCAATGTAAACATCCCTTGTGACACCAATATGTAATGACAGGTACACTT
Organism: Pelophylax lessonae; assembly: GCF_965119305.1. Taxonomy (NCBI): domain Eukaryota; kingdom Metazoa; phylum Chordata; class Amphibia; order Anura; family Ranidae; genus Pelophylax; species Pelophylax lessonae. The sequence continues at coordinate 439,500,833 of NC_138769.1, forward strand.
TATGGAGGGATCGAGGGTCTAAAAGACCCTAGACCCTTCCACTACACTTCCTTGTATGCAAAACGCCGAAAAGGCGTTTTTGCATACAGCTGTTTTTTAAATTTGCCGCCTTTTGCAGCACAGTAACCCGGAAGTGACGTCATGGACGCCGCCTCCGGGTTACGTCATCGGAGACCCGATCGATGCCGTTTCTGGCATTCATCGGGACTCCATCCAGCCGGCGGACGTGCCAGCTGGGTGCTCAGGGCTCCCGGTGGGACGGGAGTGGTAAGTTTTTTTCCTGCCTAGTGTCCTTCTCCTGTAGGGGGCAGCATAACCCAATGGTCAAGAAGAATACGGAGCTGCGTCTGTCAATGAACGATATAGATAGATAGATATTATATATACATACACACACACACACACACACACACTGCTTCACACCTTTCTGCAAGGCCACTACCCTCGCCACTGAAAAGGAGCGAGGAGGTAACCCTTGCCACTCACACCAGGCAATTTAATTTAATTTACCCATCTGGGAGTCCTCCATCTGACTCCTTGCATTGCTGTAAGACTCTCATTGCTCCCACCTGCACTGATTGATTGTTATTGAACACGCCCCCCTCGAGGGGTATATACACTGCTCAGCACCATTGTCTGGACACTTGAAAAAGGAGAGCGCAGGTCCAGGACAGGACTCTCGCGCATGCTCTGAAACTAGTTATGAAGCCCAGACTGCCCACACCTACCTGTGACGTCAGACGCCTCCGCTGACTCCCGGCCGCCGCACAAGTCTCCACCGCTGCACGGCACTTCCGGAACGATTGAGCTAAGTCTCCACCAGTTCCTGGACATTAAGCCTACGCCTGGACACCTGGATACTTGGATGCAATCTCCAGCAGCCGCCCTCGGAGAGCCATGCACTTACCAGCTTACTTATATGTAAGTTACTACATTGTCTTGTAATAAATTGTGCTTTTTACCACACTCAAGAGGCGCTTCCCTCTTTTTTTTTTTTAACTCACACCAGGCAATGTACACCTTCCAGGTACGAGGGTAAATCTTCCTGGAGGTAGCCTTTCGAGTCCTCAACAAGTTAGCAATCACTGCATCCGAGAGACCTCTGTCTCAATACCTGTCCAACAGCCACCCTGTTAAAGCTAAAGACCGTAAAGCAGGATAGAAGATCGGTCCTTGAGATAACAGATCGTCCTTTAGAGCAGTCAGTGAGGCTCGACGACCATCCTTACGAGGTCCGCGTACAAAGACCTGCAAGGCCAGTCTGGGGCCACCAGAATTACCTGCACCTGTTCCAACGCCAGTCTGCGGAGGAACTTGAGAACAGTTTAATTCGGGAAACTGCATAAATAGCAGATACTGGTGCCAAGGCACCACCAAAGCATCCGTGTTGTCTGCCAGAGATCTTCGAGCCCTGGCCAGGAACCTCTCCACTTTTCTGTTGAGACGGGACGCAAACAGATCCACGTCCAGTGTCCCCCACTGGGCACACAGGAGACGAAACCCCTCCGGATGCAGGGACCATTCTCCATGATCCAAGGACTGACGACTCAGATAGTCCGCCTGGCAGTTCTCCACTCCAGGAATGTGAACAGCAGAAAGAGCTGGAACGTGCGCCTCGGCCCAAGTCAGGCTCTCGGCCACTTCCCTGGCTGCTCGGGCACTCCTGGTGCCCCCTTGGTGATTGACGCAAGTCACAGCTGTAGCATTGTCGGTTCGAAACCGAACCGGGTGACCGTGTAACCGAGGCGCCCAATGGAGCAGACAGAGCTTGATTTCCCTGAGCTCCAGGACATTTATCAGCAAAAGGAAGATTCCTCCCTTGACCACACACCTTGGGCACAAAGAGTGCCCAGTACTCCACCACAGCCCCTCAGGCTGGCATCCGTGGGGATCACCGTCCAACAACAGCAGCAGCAAGGACTTGCCACGGCTCAGAGCAGGCGACAGCAGCCACCACGACCGCTCCGACCTTGTGAGACGGCTCCAACAAACCAACCAGGCCAAGGACTGGGGGTCCTTGTTCCATTTGGCAAGAATCTCTGCTTGCAGAATCCTTGTGTGAAACTGGGCAAACGGGATCACCTCGAAGGCAGACACCATCAGCCCCAGGGACCTCATGCAGGTCCACAGGGAGCAGAGATAGTTGTCCCCCGAGGGCTCTGATCTCGCCCTGCAAGGTCTGAAGTTTTTCCTCCGGGGGGAAAACTTTCGCGTGACTTTGAAGAGACTTGTTTAGAGACTTGTAAGCGACTTGGAAGAGACTTGTGCACTACTTTGAAGAGACTTAAATGATAGGCGACTTTGTCTGTGGGGAATGCCTGGGTAATCTTTTTCTTCTTCCTGGAAAGTCTGATAAGTCGCTTGAAATAAGAGAAGGATCCGACTTAGAGGCAACTCCCATTGAAGTCTATTTGCACAAGTCGGATAGAGGTCTCCTTGAAGTAGTACAGGAACCTTTTCTAAAGTAGGAGCGACTTCAGTAGTGCATATTAAGACAGCTCTCATTCATTTACATTGAATTTGTGATGACAAGAGACTTGGGGGCGACTTGAGGGCACACAAGTCGTGTCCCAAGTCGGAGTAGTGTGAACCGGCTCTTAAGGAAACATTAACTTGCAACAAAGGCCATCTATCGTTCTTAACAGGCATGCATGTTAATGTTGCAAAAGTTTGTTTCCCAAACAGATTTAAATTTGTAGAGGTGATCAGTGTCTGCTCAACCATTGGCTACTACAGCACAGCACGTCCAAATACCTTCCATAGCAGGTTTGGTGGGAGTTGTACACGTCCAAAAGGCCGCAGGATTTAAAAAGACTAAAATCAAAACCTACAAAACAGAAATATTAAAATGCACAGCTGCAATGGCCCCAAGATAAGGATAAGAAAAACTGGAGATGAAATTTACATTTTTTTTGTTCAAAGTGTATATAGTGTGTATGTGTTTTATATTAAAAAAAAATAAAAATAATCTGCCAAACGGATTTAAAACCACCCTCACAGACCATAGAAAAGTATGTCCCATGAAACTGACCCGCTCCTTATAATACTATTTCTAATTGTGCCATTATGCCTGTGTGCCTTCTACATGGAAATATGAAGTATGGAGGATATACCAATGATGAGAAAATATGTGAAAAGAATCCATAATATTGGACATACTGACACAGACATGTGCTTTTTATTTAACTAAATGACCAATTTGCATCTCATGGATGTCATTTGCAGTGTCGAGTTTTATAAGAAATTTTCTTAACTTGCTGTAATTAGCTTGATGGAAGGTAGGGGTGGCTGAATCCAGTTCTGAAAATGGACGGGTGGATGATTGATAGGTCAGCCCCCTCTATTCACACATCTTGTTTCATTCATAGAAGCTGTAGGCAGGCCAGAGGAAGATTTTCACTAACAGAAGAGGAATCACCACAAGGGACACATCCTACTAAGTTTCCTTTCCTTTTCAATATGTAGTGCTGTAATATTCTGTAAAATGCAAATGCAATATGACTAAATGGCGGTGTTCTGTAGCACCCAACAAAAACAAAAAGGGGCTTAATTCCTGCTGCAGCATGTGTATACCTTTGGTTGCTGCCTCAAAATTGCATTCAATACAATTTTTTTTGTAGAATATGAAATCGGGCTGCAACTGATTATTTTCATAATCAATTAGTTGGCCGATTGTTTCAATTAAATCGATTAATTGGATTAAAAAAAACTGGCAAATAATTTAGTTATGTGAAGTAAAAAAAAAAAAAAAAAAAAAAAAAACAACAGCTATATAGTGACAAAAAATCTACCTGTGCTCAAATCCCAATAGCTTGTACATGTACTTAAACTATCAGGTGCTAAAGGGGTGTGCACACAATACAAATTCAGTATGGACTACATGTGAACTAAATATCTCTGATTTTCATTGTATAGTTTGCTGAAAAGGGTGCTCTGATAGGAAAATTGATACCTTTTTTGCAATGTTACTGACTTGCATTGAGTTCTGTTAAATGAAGTTGCAAGCTGCTATGAAATCGGAGGTCCAAATTGCACTAATCTGCGGCTTTAACCACTTCCCGCCCGCCCTATTACAGATTGACGGCGGGAATGTGGTTGAGTTATCCTGACCGGACGTCATATGACGGCGGCAGGATAACTCCGCTCTGGGCGCCCCCCGGGGGCGCGCAGAGCGGCGATCGGTGATGCGAGGTGTCAGTCTGACACCCTGCATCTCCGATCTCGGTAAAGAGCCTCTGACGGAGGCTCTTTACCATGTGATCAGCCGTGTCCAATCACGGCTGGTCACATAGTAAATAGGAACAGCCGTTGATCGGCTTTCCTTAGTTCGTGCCTGACAGGCACGAGTAAAGGAGCGCCGGTCGGCGGCTCCCCTGACAGGGGGGGGGGTCGGCACTGGTAATCAGATCATTGATTACCAGTGCAGACCCTCGGGGGGGGGGATGCCACTAGATCCACCAGGGATGCCCACTATGACCCCAGGGATGCCCACTATGACCCCAGGGATGCCCACTATGGCCACCAGGGATGGCAATCAGGGCTCAGGGAGCCCCCCATTGCCCTCCCCATCAGTGATGCCCACCAGTGTCCTCCCTATCAGTGCTGCCCACAAGTGCCCATCACTGCCATCCTTTAGTGTCGCCCACCAGTGCCCATTATTGCCCACCAGTGCCGCCTATCAGTGCCCATTAGTGCCCATCAGTGCCGCCTGTCAGTGCCGATCAGTGCCGCCCATCAGTGCCCATCAGTGCCCACCAGTGCCGCCTATCAGTGCCCATTAGTGCCCGTCAGTGCCACCTATCAATGCCCGTCAGTGCCACCTATCAGTGTCCATCAATGCCGCCTATCAGTGCCCAGCAGTGCCGCCTATCAGTGCCCACCAATGCTGCATATCTGTGCTACCTATCAGTGCCACATATCAGTGCCTATCAGTGCCGCATATCAGTGCCGCCTATCAGTGCCACCTATCAGTGCCACCCCATCAGTGCCACCCCATCAGTGCCACCCCATCAGTGCCACCCCATCAGTGCCTCCTCATCAGTGCCTGTCAGTGCAGTCTCATCAGTGCTCATCAGTGCAGGAAAAAAATTATTTATTTACAAAATTGTATAACATAAACAAAATTTTTTTTTTTTTTTTTAAACTTTTCGGTCTTTTTTTATTTGTTTAGCAAAAAGTAAAAATCGCAGAGGTGATCAAATACCACCAAAAGAAAGCTCTATTTGTGGGGGGAAAATGACATAAATTTGGTGAAGGTACAGTGTTGCATGACCGCGCAATTGTCATTCAAAATGCAACAGCGCTAAAAGGGGAAAATTGGCCTGGGCGGGAAGGGAGGGAAGTGCCCTGTATTAAAGTGGTTAAAATCACTCTGAAGTAATGCAATTTCAAAGCCACAGAAGAACTGTTATTCGTAATTATAAAGAAATGGTGATTGTTTTTTTTTGTCTAAAAAAAGAAAAAACTGTCACGACATTAAAAAAAAGTATAGGTAATTGATATTGGGGAGTACTTGAGAAAAAGTATCAGTACTCGTACTTCCTCTTCTGGGGTGCCGTCGGCGCTTCTTGCTCCACCTGTCCCAAGAGTGCCCCTATAGCAAGCCACAAAGTGTAATTTAGAGTTCCCCTATAGCAAGGTAAAATAAAACTGCCTTTACAATCACTTCCTTCTTCCTTGCCAGGACTACTTGTCCCATGAGGCATTGCTCCTCACACATTCACAAGCTTACGGACATGTATGGAATGGGCTTGGGCGTGTTCAGGATCCCACCAGGAAGCCAACATTATACCTGGCTAATCACAGGCAGTGAGACAATTCCTGATCGGCAGCTGCACAGATTGGGAAATGTCTCACTGCCTGTGATTAGCCGTGTCTGCTTACTGGCAGGATCGGGGAGGTTGGATCCTGAACACACCCGTGCCCATCTCTAATGGAGGGTTTACCGAGCTGTAGGTATGCTGCACTGTGTATATTGACATTTTTGGAGGATGTACTGAGCTGTAGGTGCATTACACTGTGTATACTGTTGTGTATTGAGGGTGTACTGAGCTGTATGTGTGCTGCACTATGTATATTGACATGTATGGACGGTGTACTGAGCTGTATGTGTGCTGCACTGTATTTTCTGATATGTAAAATAATGCATTTTGTATGCAGGCCAACTAATCGGCTGACCTAATCGATGAAAATAATTGACAACTATTTTCATAACCAATTAGTTGTTTCAGCCCTAATATGAAAGATGTTACGCCGAGTAAACCGATACACAACATGTCAGGCTTTCAAATTGCATGCGCTTGTGGAATCGCACCAAACTACAGTACTTAATCTCCATAGGCGAAACGTTAAAAATTTCTACAGGTTACCAGTTTAGAGTTAGAGGAGGTCTGGTGCTAGAATTACCTCACATGTGTGCTGCAAACGCTGTTTAAATATGTGGGCATAACCTACATATGAGTTTACTACTTCGCGCAGGGATGGGGGCACTTTAAAAAAAAGTTAAGTGGCTGACAAGTGGATAGGCTGTACTGAACTGTGTTTGGATGTAGTACCAGCTCTATAACTCCGAGTTTTATTCTCCTTAACTCTTTTGCTGCCAGGTCCTGTGCTCCACTTTTAAACTTAGCTGGCCAGGCCATTTTCCCTCTGCTTTTTTGTGTTTCTGTTATAGCTCTCAGAGTTTGTTGAAGACCACCCCAAACCATATTTTTTTCGAAACACACATGACCAGAACACCACAAAATGTGCTACTGATTTTTAGGACACAATGATATTTGGGCAAATGTTGATCAAAACAATATTTTTGCTAAAAATGTACTAAAATCATTATTTGCAGATAAAAAACAGCACATTTTAAAAAATTCCTGCTAAATAGAAAAAGCTAACGTGTATTGAGTTAAATAACCACCATTTGTAAATTTTAGATTGTGCCTTTTAGTGAAATGGTGATAATTGAACATACGCAAAAATGAAAAAATCCAAATTTCTCAAAAAAAAAAAAAAAAAATCTAGGTTTTCATTGTTCCCTTACAGCTTTCAGAGTTTAACCACTTAAGCCCCGGAAGATTTTACCCCTTTCCTGACCAGGGGGTATTTTGCGATTCAGCACTGCGTGACTTTAATGGACAATTGCGCGGCCGTGCGGCGCTGGACCCAAATTAAATTGACGTCCTTTTTTCCCCACAGAGCTTTCTTTTGGTGGTATTTGATCACCTGTGCGATTTTTTGATCATGCGCTATAGACAAAAAAAAAAAATCTAATTTTTTTTAACATTTTAGACCAATTTGTTTTCTGCTACATATGTTTGGGGGAAAAAAAAAAATGCAAAAAGCTTATTTTGATTGGTTTGCGCAAAAGTTAGTGTTTACTAACGAAGGGAAAGATAAGTCATTTTTGTTGTTTTTTTAACGAGTAATGGCGGCGATCTGCGATTTTTTTGCGGGACTGCGACATTGCGGCGGACAGATTGGACCCTTGACTGACATTTTTGACACACTTTTGGGGGTACCAGTGACATTACTACAGTAATCAGTGCTATACATATGCACTGTTACTGTAAAAATGACACTGGCAGGGAAGGGGTTAACTTTATTGGAGAAGGAGGGGTTAAGTGTGTCCCTAGGGGCGTGCTTCTAACCGTGCAGGGATGTGGCTGTTCATGTAACAGCAGAGATCTACTGCTGTTACAAAAGGGAGAGTGACAGGCGGCTTTGTTTACACTTGCCTTTCTCCCTCTAAATGACGATCGCGAGTGACCGGCACACGCGCAGGGATCAGAGTGAGCAAGCCTGGGCGGGAGCGCGCCTCCGTCGGCGCGCGCTCGCCCCATATTGGCTCTCAGGCGAGTGACGTACCGGTACATCACTTTGCCTGGCCGGGGCTGACCGCCGCAGTATATGTACTTGCGGCGGTCGGCAACCGGTTAAGACCCCCCAAACCATATGCACTGCTCGAAAAAAAGTAAAGGAACACTTTAATCAAGTCAATTAAACTCCTGGGATACTGATCTGGTCAGTTAAGTAGCAGAGAGGGTTGTTAATCACTTTCAGCTGCTTTGGTGTACTTAACAGGTGCACAAGATGGCCAACAATGAGACAACCTCCAAAATAGGAATGGTTTGTATTACAGGTGGAAGCCACTGACATGTTTTTCCCTGCTCATCTTTTTTGACTGTTTTTCACTAGTTTTGCATTTGGCTAGGGTCAGTTTCACTACTGGTAGCATGAGAAGATACCCTATAGAGGTCGCACAGACAGTCCAACTTCTCCAGGATTAACACATCAACACGTGCCATTGCCAGAAGGTTTTCTGTCTCCCCCAGCATAGTCTCAAGAGCATAGAGGAGATTGCAGGAGACAGGCAGTTACTGTAGGAGAGCTGGACAGGGCTGTAGAAGGTCCTTAACCCACCATGGGCGGTCTCTGCTTTGTGCAAGGAGGAACAGGATGAGCACTGCCAGAGCCCTACAAAATGACCTAAAGCAGGCCACTGGTGTGAATGTCTGGATATGAAGGTGGCCGGAGGGCCTGACATCCTACTGGGCACTATGCTCACTGCCCGGCATGGAGCTCGATTGGCATTTGCCATTGAACACCAGAATTGGCAGGTCTGGCACTGGTGCCCTGTGCTGTTCATAGATGAGAGCAGGTTCACCATGAGCACATGTGACAGACATGAAAGGGTCTGGAGAAACTGCGGAGAACGTTATGCTGCCTCTAACATTGTTCAGCAGGACCGGTTTTGGTGGTTGGTCAGCGATTGTGTGGGGAGGCATATCCATGGAGGGACGCATAAACCTCTACAGCCTTGACAATGGCACCCTGACTGCCATTAGGTACCGGGATGAAATCCTTGGAACATTGTCCAACCCTACGCTAGTGCAGTAGGGGTCCTGTGTTCCTCCTGGTGCACAACAATGCCCGGCCTCATGTGGCAAGAATCTGCTGGAGGATGAAGGAATACCATTAAATGGCCCCCACACTCGCCTGACCCAACTCCAATAGAACACCTTTGGGACGTTATGTTTCGGTCTATCCTATGCCGCCAGGTTGCACCTCAGTCTGTTCAGGAGCTCAGAGATGCCCTGGTCCAGATCTGGGAGGAAATACCCCAGGACACCATCTGTCGTCAGGCATGCATACAAGCACATGGGGGCCATACAAACTACTGAGTATCAGTTTGAGTCGCTGCAATGAAATTTCAGCAAAATGGACTAGACTGCATTCATGATTTTTTCACTTTGATTTTTGGGGTGTCTTTAAATTCAGCCCTCTGTAGGTTGAGAATTTTCATTTCCATCAAACGACAAGGCATCTCTTCAATCCTAAAGCCCGGTACACACGTACCGATTGTCGGCCGTAAATAATTGGCCGCCGACCGATCGGCCGATTGTAGGCTTGTTAGTATGATGCTTCCGACAGCGCATTTTCGGCCGAACAGAATCTGTCGTGCAGACTTTAAAATATTTGTTGGCCGTCACCAGAATGGCCGATTGTTCGCCAGTCAGTACAGATTTCGGCCGAAAGACAGCAGATTAGCAAGACTGGGCATGCTCAGAAAAGAAAAAAGACAAGGAAAGTTAACCATCACCTGACATCACTTCTGCAGTCGGCTGTTGTTGGCCGACAAAATTCGTGTGCAGTCTTGCCGTTTTCAACAGACACGACAGCCCTGGACAAAAGACGGCCGATCGTTCGGCCGACGATCAGTACATGTGTACGGGGCTTAACACATTACCCAGTCCATATTAGTATTATCCCGCATAATATTTTTCCCCATTGAGACCTGATGTGTGTTCAAAGTGTTCCTTTAATTTTTTTGAGCTGTGTATTTTCTGAAAGTATATGACCTGTTGAACAAAAAGAAGGTGCTACTGATTTGGCCTGCATTGATTAGCCTGCGTCAAAACTATATATTCGCTAAAAAATCTCTAAATTCATTTTTAGCAGGTAAATCGCAAATTTCACAAAACGCCTGCTAAATTCCAACAAGATATAAAAAGCTTAACCTGTATTGAGTTAACAAAATATATGTAGTTTTTAAATTACGCCTTTTTGCAAAATGGTGAAAATTGAATGTAGGCAAAAATGTAAAACCACATTTCTCCATAAATCTGAAGGTTTTAAATTGTTCCCTTACAGCTTTCAGAGTTGTTATAGACCCCCAAACCATATATTTTCTGAAAGCATAGGACCAGTAGAAAAAAATGGGAAGGTGCTACTGATTTTTAAGGCCCCGCAATATTTGCGCAAATGTTCGCCAAAACAATATATTTTCGCTAAAAATGCATTAAAATTATTATTAGCAGATACAAAACACAACAAATTTTACAAAATCCCTGCCAAGTTCCTTATAAATATAAAAGCTAAACCTTTTTGAGAAATAGTGAATATCAGACTTACGCAAACATTTCTCTAAAAATCTGGAGGTTTTCCTTTCTCACCAACAGCTTTCAGAGTTTATAAACGACTCCCCAAAACATATGGCACTGGCACATGTCCAGTAGAATAAAAAGGTGCTACTGATTTTTAAAGGCACTGCGATATTTGTGCAAATGTTTATCAAACCAATATTTTCGCTAAAAATACATTAAAATCATTAATAGTGCATATTAACACAATATAACTTTCTAAATTACTACTAAAGCATCGCTCACATGTGGCATACTTAACCACTTCAATACCGGGCACTTTCACTCCCTTCCTGCCCAGGCCAATTTTCCCCTTTTAGCGCTGTTGCATTTTGAATGACAATTGCACGGTCATGCAACACTGTACCTACACCAAATTTATGTCATTTTCCATCCACAAATAGAGCTTTCTTTTGGTGGTATTTGATCACCTCTGGGTTCCTTTTTGCTAAACAAATAAAAAAAAAGACCGAAAAGTTTGAAAAAAAAAAAGTTTTGTTTAGGTTATACAATTTTGTAAATAAATAAGTTTTTTCCTGCACTGATGAGACTGCACTGACAGGCACTGATGGGGTGGCACTGATAAGTAGCATTGGTGGGCACTGATAGGCGGCACTGCTGGGCGGCACTGGTGGGCAATAATGGGCACTGGTGGACGACACTGATAGATGGCAATGATGGGCACTGGTGGGCAGCACTGATAGGGAGGGCACTGGTGAGCAGCACTGATGGGGAGGGCAATGGGGGGCTCCCTGAGCCCTGATTGCTATCCCTGGTGGCCAGAGTGGACATCCCTGGGTCATAGGTGGGCATCCCTGGGGTCATGGGTGGGCATCCCTGGTGGTTCTAGTGGCAGCTCCCCCCCCCCCCCCCCCCCCCCCGAGGGTCTGCACTGGTAATCAATGATCTGATTACCAGTGCCGACCCCCCCGTCAGGGGAGCCGCCGATCGGTGCTCCTTTACTCGTGCCTGTCAGGCACGAACTAAGGAAAGCCGATCAACGGCTCTTCCTGTTTACTATGTGACCAGCCGTGATTGGACACGGCTGGTCACATGGTAAAGAGCCTACGTCAGGGGGGCGCGCAGAGCTGTATTATCCTGCCGCCATCATACGACGTCCGGTCAGGATAATACAACCACATTCCCGCCATCATTTGCCTATAGGGCGGGCGGGAAGTAGTTAATTGTACGCCCATGGAGGGCCATGTTTATCCGCACAGGGATGCACAGATGTTCCATGCATCCCGTACAGGCAGTCCCATTGATGTATATTGGGATGCAATGGCTGCAAAGGCATAGCTGCTGTTTCCAATCAGACATCCGTGTGGGTGCACGACCCCGAACACAGCCAGTGTGAGCTCAGTGACATGCATGTGGACCTACATGGATATCAAATTGGGAGCGACAGCTCTGTTCCTGTAGTTGCTACATCCCAAATGACATCAATGGTACTGCCTGCACAGGAACACCTGTGCATCCCTGTAAAGGTACGCTGTGTATGCCCGGTGTGAACAAGGCCTTAGCCCCCTTTCACGCAAGCAGACTGATCGGGACTTCCTGTCCATTTTTCAAGCAGGCCCAAATTGGACCACCCATTGTTTTCTATAGAGAGGCTGATGTAAATGGACATGTGTGTTTATAACCGCCTGCATACGATCCGCTAAAAACGGACTGATGGGATCCCCATTCCCCATCCATCAAGCCTATCAGATGGAAATGGACATGTGGCTCATTTCCATCCGACCGCCCCGTAAATAACAGCGAGCTGTGTCCGTGTCCACTCTGCATTAGCGGAGCAGACGTGGACCCGTCATCCGCCTGCTCAGCGTGGATCAGCAGAGAGATCCCTCGATGAGCAGGCAGATCAGCTTGACAGTCTGCTCCATGTTTTTTTTTTTTCTCCTTTTTTTTACGTTTTTACAATTAACTTTGCGGGGTGGGGGGCAGAAGTCTTTGGTGAGATAGAGGTCTAAACAGACCCTCATATCTTTTCTTGAGACAGAGAAAGGGACTTAAAGTCCCTTTCTCTGCGCAGCACTTTACATGAATGAATAAGGAGTCTGACTCTCGGTTTACTACATGATCAGCTGATTAGCAGAGCTGTCAGTGGACACAGAAACTATCGGTAACGATGGTTGCCTCGGTCCACTGCACTACAGGTAGGGGGTTACTTAACACATGTTTACCAAGCCCCCTAAAGTCCCAGTTTCAGCAGCCAACCCCATCCCCCCCCCCCCCCCCAGCACAACAGCTGGCTGGACACCATGCCGGTCAGCAACTGCAAGAGGGAAGGCGTCGGGGGGGTGGATGGATGGGGGGGAAATAGTGATCGCCCAAGCCCCAGCAGCACCTGAAGCCGATGAGAGCAGCTAAGGAGGGATGCCAGCTTCTAAAGGTAGCTGCAGGTGATCAGGGAATCCGTGCTGGGGGTTGAAGGATAGGAAAAGAGAGGGGGGTAGTTATAGTTAAAAGAGCAGCGGGAGGTGGGAGATTATAATCCGCTGATCAGAATTAGATTATATTCTGTTATAAATTCATGGGCATTGAAGTGCCCATGAACTTATAGCAGGGGGAGAAATTAGGTCCATACGGCGTACAGACCAGGTCAGCTGCAAGCAGTGCTGTAGGTCTGTACACCGTACGCACCTGGCAGTGAAAGGGTTAATGATCTTCTCTGCTCTTTTGTGCAGCGCGCCACTTCTACCTCCTGTCTTCCTACATACTAGGCTCATTAGTCATTAACACCTGCAATTCCTCTTTAGGTCTGAACTTATATTGGGAAATATAGAGGCTGCCCATACTGACTTCCTTCTGAAAAAGCTAGTACCTCTGCTTTGAGTTACAGCAGCAAACACATTAGCTATACGTAATGTTGTGCATCCCATGTCCCTTGATGCTGCCCGATATTGCCCTGAGTGGCTATCTTCTGGTGAACATCAGCCATGGGTAGTGTAAAGAGCTGAGCCGCTCACCCTCTCCTCATATTACCATTCATCCCCAAGGGCAAAGGGTTCTGTGAATGGGTGGTGGAGATCCTGTCATTAATTTGCTCCTCCTCCATTCATGGATGCACTGTTAGAGAAAAGTAGCACAACAAGGGCAACAAACTGAAGAAGTCATATGACGAAACGAGTCAGTGCCACACTGTCTGCCATCCGCCATCATTCCCAATTGTCTGTTGACTATACGATTTTACATGGACGTTTGTAAGTAGTTTTAACCCTTTTAATAAAAGCAATTTGTTAAGCGGTATTACACTATGTCCGTGTCATCTACATTTATATATGGATAATTAATTACTGCCTGGGAGTTTTGGTCACCCATCTCCAGAGATCCACTTGCTGCAAGTGAGCAATACAACTCTTCACAATAGCAGCAGCTGCTGTTAATCCATACAGCACCAGAAGATTTCTGCATAATTGCAGCACGGATGCACCAAATCAAAAAAAAATGGTCCATCACCTTGTCCTACCTTTAGTAGGTTGGAAACCTAAGGACAGTATACAGAACATGGAAATGCAATCGTTTTAGTAAATATAAAAACCGCTAAATACCTTTTCTCATCAGCAGTATAGAATAATCTTTTGACTTCTACAAGTGTCTGGCCGAGCACTGGTGAAAGCATGCAGGAGTTTTCATTCTGCTCTGGCTGTCCTAGGAGGCTGCATGACTCCTGACTTTGTCTGGACAGGGCTGATCACATGCACCCCAAAAAAAGGAAAAAAAAAAAAAACACTCCAGCAATACACAACAAACTGAGCATGTGTAGTGTGCCCCCATTTCCAGACCAGAGAAGACAGGATCAAACCGCCTTTTTACACAATACAGAGGATTAACCTCCTAGGTTCCACAATGAGTATAACAAGCATGCTTTAGCTTACTGCATGTACAGATTGATTTTTACTGTTGTGGATTTAGTAACACTATTAAGGAATATGCCTTACTGTGCTATATGCCCTATACTCTAGCAGGGTTACACTTCACAAACTCTGCTGTACATTGTCTGCTCTACATCATATGTGAGATGTACCCAATGTTATACTCTGGCACGTTTCGCTAGCAATATGTTTATATTTTCACCGCAGCTGTATAAATTTGATAAATGCAAAATAAACCAAGCCTATAATATCTGTGAGAAATGCAAATGCAGAATTGTGTTAAATGTTTTAAAATGTAAAAAGAAACAAATGGAAAAAAAAAAAAACTATATGGACGATAGCTTACCTCTAGCTGGTATCTGCAGAGCCTGTGTAGATGTTGCTGATGAAGTTGAGACTAAAGGGTTTAGCAAAACCTTCTGTTCTGATGGCTTCTGGGAAACAGCAGGTGTGCTCTCTATGCTACTGTAAGACTTTGTTTCTTGAATAACTGGAGAAGGTTGAGACTGTATGCCTTCCTCTTCATTTTGAGACTTTGAAGGATTGAAACTAAAACCAAACAATGTACTGGCTCCAGAAGAATTCCCAAATGTAAAAGCTTTCTTCTCTGTACCAAAGATATTCTTCACTACTTCAGAACCAAATACAAACTTGGGTGGGGACACCACATTTTTTGGTGTTTTTTCTGAAGAGCTTTCTGTATCAGATTTTTCCCCAGAAGTAGGTGTTGTTACAGTTGGCAGATCAGTTTTCTCCTTTGTGGTTTCTTCCAAAATGGCTACAGCAGCCTTTCCACATGGTGAAGTCTTTGGTGTTGTGACACGATTTGAAAAGGGAGGGAGCAAGCCATCATTTGACTGGGCAATTTTGGCTTCTTCAAATACTTCCTTAAACAAGTCTGCAACCTCCTGATGTTTAAAACGTACAGCAAATAATTCTACTTTCCCTTCACCTTCAGAAAAGTCATATGCAGGCCATACCCATGCTCTCTCAGCCCCTTTCATTGGTTCCAGGTGCATGTCCGGTATAACACGGTGGTTGGCGCACAATTTTAACACTTGATCTCTTCTCATTACGATTCTTGCTGCTTTGCTGTCATAGCTCTGTAAAATCTTTAGGTCACCGATACCCCGCTCTTTCCACTGATTAATACCTTTATCAAATCTGTAAAGCTTAGCTCTGTGGCAGAAAAGGGTCTGCTCATTTTCTTCTCCACTGCTGACTTCAATAAGATCCGGTAAAGGCACAACAGGCTCAAAATACTGGCCATCACGTTCCTCCTCTTGGGTCACATCAGATTCCTCATCAGTACCTACAGAAGTTCTGCTTTGGTTTAATTTGGTTGGTGACTTTGCAGGACTCGGTGCAGGTTGAAAACTGAAATTAAAGCCTACAGTAGATTCCCCAAATCGAAAAAGGTTACTTTTTTCTGGACTATCTGTTAGAGGAGATGCATATCTAGAGTCATCTAAATTGCCTTCAAGAGAACCTCCCCGCATGTCATAAGTATCCCACTCATAAGTAGGTTCTGTGGATTCAGAGGTTTTCTTTATTAGAGACTCAGATGTGCTAAGAGTTGTATCCCCTTCAGCAGGTTTACTGTGGTCTGTTAAAAAGGTTTTCAGATCTTTAAGGCCAGTTTTCATTTCTTCCGCTTTCTTGATTAAGTGTGCAGTCCTTCCTGTATCTACCAGTTTATGGGGGGTCTGCAGCGGTATATCCAACAACAGGCGCTGGCACTCTTCAAATTTATTTTTAAATTCATCGGCTTGTTCAGGTGTTTTAAACTTTGCTGCTAATTGTTCTAATTTTGCATCCACATCAGAAAAGTCATTTGCCATCCATATCCAGGCACGGTCTGAACCAGACAATGGTTTCAGGTGCATGGTGGTTGTAATCCAGTGGTTTGCACATACTTTCAGCACTTGTTCTCGTCTCATAAGAATTCGGAGCTTCCCATTTACCTCATTTTTAAGAATCTTTAATGTGCCGACTCCACGCTCTTTCCACTGGCTGCAGTCTGTATCAAATCGATATAATTTTGCTCTCTGGCAATAAAGCATTTTTTCATCTTCTTCTCCTGTCACAAGCTCTACTTTATCAGGAAGCTGCACAATCGGCTCAAAATGGATGTCATCCCGGTCGTCTGTCTTGTAAAGCTCTTCTGCAATCTCTTGCTCAGCAGAAGTGTTTGCTTGGCCAAATGTATCACCTTTAGATACAAACAATTTTTCACCTGCACCAGAAAATCCTTTAAAAGTAGGGTCTTTTTTAGCAAAAGCAAACCCTTCTGAAGATTTGGCTAAATCAGCAAATGAAAAGCTGTTAGCAGTGTTTGCAAAAATCTCCCCACTTTGTTTTTGCTTGTTTTCCCCACACTGCACCCCGGTTTCAACTAATGGAATGTCTTTGTCACTACCCAAAGCAGCCTTCAAAAGGGGAGCAGTTTCTTTCACTTGTTCTGCTTTATTTGGCTCAGCAGTACCAAATTTAAAAGAAGAGCTGAAAGGCATTGTAAAGCTGAATCCCTCTTTGGAAGCTTTACTATCTTCAGTTGCACTTGGTGCTTTAAAACCGAAAGAGGATTTATCATCTGTTGTACCAAACTTAAAACCTTTTCCAGTGAAATTGCATTTAAACCCAGTGGAAGGTGGCCCAAATGATTCATGAGGACTTGCTTTGTATCCAAATGCTGGCTTTGC